>NW_022630995.1:10687883-10785890 GCF_010015895.1 Lontra canadensis | reverse complement strand
CCCCCCCCCCCCCCCCCCCCCCCGCCCCCTGCCCTCACTGCCCACCATGTGGGGCTCCATTCCAGGTCCTGGGATCCTGACCTGATCCGAAGGCAGACACATCACCAACTGAACCACCCAGGCATCCCTATTAGTTTACTTTTTGAGCCTTTTGTATTAGTGAGAAGATTTATCTTCTTATTTCTTTGTACTTTTCATTCTTGCCAGACTTCCACCCTGGGCACCCTGGACACGACGGTTAATTTCCTAGCACTTTCCATTCTACATTGCAAAAAACTTTCATTTTTTATAACAATATTTTTTATTGTATGTATATAAAGGAAAGAGATCTGATGGCTAAGACTTTCATTTCTGGAGAAATGAGACTTGAAATTGAAAGCAGCATAGCAGAAATCTTCAAAATGGAAATGTGTTCTATAAACTTACTTTGTTAGAATAGAGAAAGAGAGATGTAAAAAAAAAATGTCTTTTTTCAAGTTTAGCTGTTGGTATAAAGGGATCTGGGAATAATAATTGAGTATTTAAAATGTAACCAAAAAAATATTTCTCACACTGATTTGTCAAGCATAGTTAACTTTAGGGGTGCAGCTTAGTACACTCTGATACTTAGAATAACCTAGGATTAAATCTTGAAGGGATTTCTTTTCCATATGTACTCCATTTTCTTAAGAAATTGATATTTCAGTCTGGTCTGTGGGGAAAGGCAAGATTAGCCTTAATAGAATTTTAAAGTGGGTAAATTTATTTGTTTCTTTCTTTCCACTTTTTTTTTTTTTATGACACATGATATAACTATAGAAAAGTATAGGAAACTTATGTATAGTTTGAAGAACAGTTGGAAAGCTAATCATCAGCCAGGTAAAGAAATAGAATATTACTGATATTCTAGAAGTCCCTGTTTGTCCTTAGGTCATAGTATCTCTTTCTTGGGTAACTCTGCTAGGAGTAATCAATCCCATAAGATGACTTTTGCAATAATACTTCTGCTTTCTAAAAATAATTTGACCATATGTGAACATATCTCTGAGAAATATAATTTAGTTTTGTGTTTTTGAATGTTATATAAATGAAATCAACTGTTTGCAATCTTTTTCCTAAGTCTATGAAATTTGTCTATATTGTTGCATACATTTGCAGTTTGTGCATTTTCATTGCCATATCATATTCAGTTGTGTTCATATATCACTACCTGTCTGTTCTATACTTTTGATCAATTTTTGAGTGATTTCTAGTTTAGTTTCTATAAAAACAGCCCAGTTATGAACATGAATCCTGGTGTACACATAAAAGAGTTTCTCTGGGAATAAGAAGTAAAATCCCTGGTTGGTGGGCTATTTGTATGATGCCTGTTTTCCAAAGTGTTTATTATCCAGCTTCCTAATTTTTGTCATTCTGTTGGGTGTTTAATATCTTTTATGTTTTTTTAGTTTGTGTTTTTTTTTATTGCTAATGAGATTGTGCTCCATTATTTAATTAATTTATTTGCCATTTGGATTTCTTTTGTGGAGTCCCTATTCAGGTCCCGCTGTCATTTTCCTTTGAGTCTTCTGTCTTCCCTCCACTCTGCATTTTTATCTCCCAAAGTATGTCTTGTGGCCTTTTTCACTGAAGTGCCCTGCTCAGATGTGCTTACCGTTAGAAATGAGAGACCTGTATTCTAAAAACACCTCTTTCCTCCTCATTTCTGGAGTAAACTATCCAGTTATTCTCAGGTGTTAGGTAGGAAGTAGAACAAATTAAACCAAGTGAGAAATACAGAAGGGATTTTTTTCATTGAGAGAATGTTAAACTAAATTGGATTAGTTGACTTCCATTTAAGGCCCTAGAATGTTTTAGTGTCCTAAGCTTCTAACTCATATTAAATATATACTGCTGGTTCTTTGGCACATCAAAGGCACATCTCTGCCTATCAGTATACCTGTAATTAATTTGGGGTGCAGAAACTGATCTATAAAACCCAAATTGCCGTAACATTTAATTTGTAGAGAGAAATGTAATTATCAGATTAACCGAATTAGGTCAACGTATTCTCTGTGGAGACCCATAATTCTCAACCAGTGGAAGGAACTCAGAATCTCAGAGTTTTAGGGTATTTTATAAAAATGACAAACAATCCCTTGGGAATTTTAATATGTGGAATGCCTCTTGGGTAAAAATGACTGCCTTAGTGAATCACTGTTAGTGTTGGGTTTGTATTGACCACTTTAGTTATGTTGGAAAGGAGAGGTTGAAAACATTGCATTACTATATATGAGAAGACAAATGTATAATAAGCGGATTGTCTATTAAGGTTAGAATCAGAGCCCAGGAGAATTAGTTATATTGTCTTAATGACTGATGTCATTAGACTGTGACAGATTGATGCATCTGTCTGTGTTTTAAGACTCTTGGTCTCACAGATCTGATACTCCTGTTTATGGGTAGGGGCATTTTCTTCCCATGTACTGGAGTCAAAATTACAAATTGATCCCTGTAACTACCATATGGATGAACCAATATGTTCATTATACAGTTTACTGTAATCTAGTCATGTCTCCATGGTATTAAAATTTGATAACTTTAGTTGGTGCACATTCTTAGAGAATAGTTTTATTTGTGTGCCTATATTGGGGTCTGTTTATGTTGTTAGTCCTCTGCACTTCTAGGTGGAATTTCAGGCAGTGTGGATGGTATTTTGGGGATAAGGTTGTGGAGTGTGAGGGGGGTATCTTTAGATATTTTCTTCTTATTCCACACCTCCACTACATGCAAGAAAAGGTATTTTCTTCCTCCATCCTTGAGCTCTCTTCCCCAGACTCATTTCTGATTGTTTCCTTGAGATTATAATGTGAATCACCCACAGTCCAAATCTCAATTTTCTTAGAAGGGTATCAGTAGTGAGAAGTAGATGGTCTTCAGACCCAACCCTGGCAAGGCCAGTCCTACTTTGGATGTTCTTCATTTAATCACACTTCTTGGCAGTTGCTGTAGAATTGGAAGAGTTGGGTTGTTGGTTTGTTGGTACCTTTGATCTCATGACCTAGTCTGTAACTTAATTTGCACCTGCATCCTTTGCTTGTGTTTTGTTTTTTAGCCGTTTTAATTTTTTTTCTTACCCGCCACCTAGTGGCTGAAATGTTGCTTTACTATTGATAAGCTGCACCAATTTTAGCAAAATAATGAGGCCGAGTACCTAAAAAGATTATATTGCCTTCCCTCCTTTCCCTCCCAGGGTAAGATTATCTTTAAAGGTGCCGCCCAAAAGATTGCCAATCTTTGAATTGAAGGTTTGTTTCAAATAGTCCTTTATTTGGTGGTTTATATTATTGTTGAGGCCCAAAGTTTTGACTTAATTGCTTCCTTTTAGCTTATTTTTGAGATGGACAAATTCTTAGGAACATATCTCTGTCTTGTTTTTCTTATCAAGCTGAAGTCTAAGGGGATCTTTGTTATTAATTGTAAAGTATTTTATTTACTTATATAGAACACTTTTTACCACTAAGAAGCTACTGGAAATTAGAACTATGATAAAGAAGGGATAAAATATACTTGTTTTTCAAATAACAGCATTTTGATAAGTCATTCTTGAAAATCAATTAAGAATGCTTGATAAAGTACTTCTGCATATACCTTCTGAAATCACTTGATAACTTTTGTTGGCTATTTTATGATTATCTTGTTCGGTAGATTCTGATCTTTTTGATTGAACTTAATTCAACTCTTTTGCATTGTTTGCAAAGATTAGATTGGAATTAAAAGATAAATGATTTTGTATCTTTACTCAATATTACTGGTTTTCACTTATCTTGACAATAATTTGTGCTTTCTGCAAAATAATCAAGTATTCTATCATGATGTGTGTTATAGAATTATAGATATAAATGACAGAAACAGAGTAAAACTTATCTGTTATCCCACAACCTTACATGTATCCTATGTATAGTTGAGATAGTAATTTACTGTATCTAATATGGGCGGGAGAGGAGACATAATTTTTAAGAATATTATACGTGTTCATTGTTTGAAGTTAAGAAAATATAGATTACCAAAGGAAGAAAATAAGACTTGCCTACAATCTTATTACCTAGAGAAGACTACAGATCTTACTTGGTACGACAATATACACTTTTGTGCTTTGTTCCCCCCCATAATGTTTATATCAAAGGTAATTAAAAAGTCACTCTGTAAATGATTTCTAATGGCAGCCTAACTTACTGTGTGCATGTACCAGTACTTACATATACAAATGCCTAATTATAGTGCAACAATAGCCTATTTGCTTAGTCATGTGATAAACATCTTTGTGGTTAAATCTGTATTCTGGGTTATTTAAGACAAATTTCCAAAAGTGAGGTTAAGTGGTCCAAGAATACAGATTTTTAAAAATAAATATAGCTAAGCTGCATTCTAGAGATACTCTTTTTTAAAAAATATTTTATTTATTTATTTGAGAGAGAGAGTGAGAGAGAGAGCATGATAGGGAAGAAGGTCAGAGGGAGAAGCTGACTCCCCATGGAGCGGGGAGTCTGATGTGGGACTGGATCCCGGGACTCCAGGATCATGACCTGATTCCAAGGCAGTTGCTCAACCAACTGAGCCACCCAGGTAGCCTATTCTTTCAACTTTTACATAATATAGTTTGACCCCGAGGTATTCACATTTTTTTAATCTGGGTCCTTTTCAGAGGGGAAAAAACTGATAAAATTACACTCAAGTTGGTAAAGATGATACACAGTGTCTTTTTGGATAAATTTTAATATGCATTTTATCCTGAACAGTCAGAGTTGCTACAAAATACCCAGCAATTTGTAGTCTCCAAAACCTCATGCATAGAAACAAAGGAAAACATTTTGTATGGGCTCTTAGATTACCCTGAAAAACTGGAAAATGATATCCTGGCTTTACTGTTAATTTTCTAATTTGGTGTAAACTCAGACAACTAACATGTTGAGAGCTGTAAAATTGTACTGCAGATTTTTGATTTAGTTTTAATTTAAGCATTTATATTTTTAGAGCACTACCTATTATTTTTATAATTGGGTGATGAGTCAATATTGGTTCTCTAAGTTATTTTCATGTAGTAGACTTTGGAATTACTTTGGGCAAGAGTAAGAGAGTATTGGAAAAGCCAAATAAAAGGAGATGTGTAGTCTTTTTTGTGTGTTAATATTTTCATTGTGGTAAGAATATATCATAAATTTTACCCTCTTAACCATTTTTAAATATACAATTCAGTAGTGTTAAATATATTTCCAGTGTTGTAAAACAGATATTTGGAATCTTTTCATCTTGTGGAACTAAAACTTTATTCATTAAACAGTTTTCCTTTGCCCCTTTCCCTTATCCCTTGGGAACTGCCATTCTTCTCTCTTTTATCTATGAATTTGACTACTTTAATTAATTGATTAACTTATTTTTAAGGTTTTATTTTTTGATTTTAAAGATTTTATTTTTAAGTAATCTCTATATCCACTGTGGGGCTTGAACCTACAACCTTGAGATCAAGAGTTGCATACTCCATTGACTGAGGCAGCCAGGTGCTCCTGAATTTGACTGCTGTAGATACCCTAATATAGTTGAAATCACACAGTATTTGTACTTTTGTGACTGGCTTATTTCACCTAGCATATTATCCTCTAAGTTCTTCAAAAAAAGTTTCAAACTTCTCACTATATAACAAGCGTATTTTATATATATGTAACCTACTTTGTTATCCCTGTGCGTAGCAAATTTATCCTAAGTGTTTTTCAGATGAACCAAGTTCACTTCTAATAGATATTATTAAATGTATGTATCAGGTAGATTTGCTGCTGTAATGAGCTCTAGAATCTCTGTAGTTCAAAATAATAAAATTTTATTTCTCAGAGAACAGTACAACATGGTATTTGGTGGATGACATGCCATGCTGTGACTCAGGGACCAAGACGCTTTCGAAATTGTGGCTCATCTAACCTCTAGAACAGTGCTTCAAACATTAATGTTTATTAGAATGACCTGGAAGACTTGTTTAATCACATATTTGGGCCCTACCCCCAGTTTTTGATTTATTAAGTCTGGTGTGAAGTGGGTGCTAAAAATGTGCATTTCTCACAATTTCCCAAGTGATGTTGCTGTTGCTGTTATGGGGACCATACTTTGTTACCCCTGCCCTGGAGCTGTAGTTGAAGAACCTCTGCTCTAGGGTCTTGGTGTTCTTTGCTTCCAGCTGATGGAGAAAGAGAGAAACATCACATTTGAGAGATTTTTAGAGAGAAGCCTGGAAATGGTATTCATTGTTTTGCTCTATTTCCATTGACTAGAACCTGAGTCACATGGCCACACTCAACTACAAGGGAGGCTGGGAAATAAAACTTAGCTTGTGTCCAGGAAGAAAAACGATGTGTCTTTAGGGAACAAATAGCAGTATCTGCCACACACGCATTTCTAAATAGGAGTACCTTATGTTTATTTTTTAATGTAACTTAAACTCAAAGGTTCCAAGTTTAATTAACTTATGTGGAAGAGATCTTCAACAGATATTCTCTATTTTCCACTTCTAAGAGATAAAAAAATAAATTATTAGAAAAACTTAAATATGCCCTTGAGCTCACAGTCCTAAGCACATTCATTTTATAAAAGCATACCAGGGATAATGTAACCAGGAATACAGCAGACTAATTCAAGACTTAAATTTTTTTGTTTTGAATTAACATTATCATTACAGAGAATTCTGTACATACGTGGATACCACTATGACCCTGCCCCTCTACTTTAGCATCAAAGATACGTAATTCCTTTAGTGAAATGAAAAAACTTCTTAAGATGATGTTAGGATTAAACTTGGAGTCTACTTTGCTATCAGGTAAATGCTAGCACCTATCATGAAATTAATTGTAACTCAGAAAATCAATGGTAACTCATTAATATTCTGGTTAATTTAATGCACAAAGGGAGAAGGCTTAACGGCTCTATTTCATTTTATTATTTTTCATTGCTTTATATCACTTTCTTTCCCCTGAAGCTATTTTTGAATTTGATTTACTTTAAAATAAATGACCACAATCATCTACCACCTTTCTGAAAAACTGGGGAAGTGTGTAAAAGCTGGTGTCATTACTGAAAGAAATATAATGTGACCTGGCATTTCTGTTTTATTGGATTTTTTTGATTTCTTTTTTTTTTTCATATTATAGGTTTATGCTTGTTTTTTGGTCTACTCATAGACCCTCTTTGAGGGGGAGTAGCTGACATCCAGGAAAGAAGTTTCGTTAAGGGAAACTGTTTTTTGATTGGTAAAAAGTTTACCAAATTATTTTATGTTGCCAAACTCTGCTTGAATGACAATACATGATGGAAATATGCTTTTAAAAAAACACATTTAATTACCTTTTCTTTTAAGAAGGGATGTTTGTAATAGTTAAAAAGTACTGATATTTTATGTGTACATTGGAGGCTTGTGCTCTGTTGCAAATTTCTTTTATAAATCCAGCACTCAGTATTCACAAATTTATAAAGTTGTCTAAGAGTAAGCGTCTATTACTGAGTAGTTTCAAAATGCTATCCTTACATGGGTAGGAAAATAAAATACATACTAGTGTCTTCTCCCTATAAAAATAATTACATAAAAAAAGTGGTTAAGTTGATAAACTTCATTTAGTTGAAAAGACTCACTTGTATGAAACATTTTTCTCTTGGAGGATGCTGAATAAATGGAAAGTTAGTTTATAATTAAATTAACAAAGCCTTTTTAATGAAACTTAAAAAATTCATTCTTTAAGCAGTTTGGGAAGGCAACAAACTACACCTTTGTTTCAGTTCATCATCCGTTGAGAGTTTTTCTAAACAGACCTATTGTTGACAGTTAGCTTCTTGCTATTTTATGCTTTTTTTTTTTTCTTCAATTTTGGGAAGAAGATTCAGTTAATATGTGGTTTGTGGTATGTAATTTAAATTCTGTCTCAGAGTGCCATGTGTTTGTGTGGTTTTTAGTTCTTAACTGAAACTTTGAGGTCAATATTTACATTTCTGGATTTTTTTTTTCCCCCAGAGGAAAACCACCTACTTTGAGCGTGGACCTCTAGGAAGTGTTCAGGGGTGTTTCTTTGGACTAGGATTTGGAATAGGAATTAAGCCATCATATTTTATTCCTTGAAAGTTACTATACAAGATTAAAGACTTTTTATGACTTTTGGGGGGAATCTTTATATGGGTTCACATTACAGAAAAGGCTGAGAAAGCTGCCTTTGCCCATCAAAGGACCTATGAAGACAGCTCCTCATTTCTTCCTTTGGTCTGGGACTATCGATAACTATTTGCCCCTACAGTGCACGTGGTGGGTAAAATGTCTTTCTTTTAAAAACAGTAGTTTTCGGGACACCTGGGTGGCTCAATTGGTTAAGCAGCTGCCTTCGGCTCAGGTCATGATCCCAGCGTCCTGGGATCGAGTCCCACATCGGGCTCCTTGCTTGTCAGGGAACCTGCTTCTCCCTCTGCCTCTGCCTGCCATTCTGTCTGCCTGTGCTCGCTCTCTCTCCCTCTCTCTCTCACAAATAAACAAATAAAATCTTAAAAAAACAAAACAAAACAGTAGTTTTCAAGATAATCAGCTGTTAGGGCAGAGCTCATTCTTGGTTTTCTGACAGTCAGGGAAATGATCATTTCTAGTTCACAAAGGGAGGACTTCTCTCCTAGGCTGTTTTCCCTTCTGGTTGTCTGGACTATGAATAAAAACTCTTCTTTGCTAAAGCAGTTGCAGTTGAACTAATAATAGTGGGGTATGGTTCTTGTGAATGGAAGCATCAGGTTTATATATTTGATTTGGTATGTGTTGAAACTTTTAGGGATTACTGTTGGGTCACTGGAATTTAGAGAGAGGGAATATTAGTAAGTGAGAATGACATATCCCAAGGTATGTGATTGTCCTTTTCCTTATAGATAAAATTGGAATTGGTTTTATTTTTCTTCCTAAAATGGGCTTAAAAGTTTAAAAAGGGAAGCATATGCTTAATGATAAGATTGTAGGTAAAATTCAGTGACATTGTTGCACTAAAATTTTATATATAATCTAAATATTTATAAGCTCTAATTCAGCTACTATTTAGCCATGTAATCTTAGAAAGTACTTTAGTTTTTCTAAACTTTTCTTAATCATTAAAATGGGAGTGATAATGGGAAAAAAATCAAGCTTGTGCAAGAATTAAATAAAACAAAAATGAAAGTCCGGGGGCGCCTGGGTGGCTCAGTGGGTTAAAGCCTCTGCCTTCTGCTCAGGTCATGATCCCAGTGTCCTGGGATCGAGCCCCACATCGGGCTCTCTGCTCCGTGGGGAGCCTGCTTCCTCCTCTCTCTCTCTGCCTGCCTCTCTCTGCCTACTTGTGATCTCTGTCTGTCAAATGAATAAATAAAATCTTAAAAAAAAATGAAAGTCCGCTGGGTTGGAAAGGTAAGCTATTGTATATTAAGTTAAAGTACATGCAATATTTGGGAAGTTTTTTTTTTTTTTTTAAGATTTTATTTGGCAGACAGAGATCACAAGTAGGCAGAGAGGCAGGCAGAGAGAGAGGGGCGGCCCCCTGAGCAGAGACCCCGATACTGGGCTCAATCCCAGGACACTGGGATCATGACCTGAGCTGAACGCAGAGGCTTTAACCCACTGAGCCACCCAGGCACCCCATTTGGGGAGTTCTTATACTAAAAAATTATTTGTTGTTTATCTGAAATTCAAATTTAACTGGAGGTCCTGGGTTTTGTTTTTCTTTCTTAATCTGACAACTCTAATATTAAAGTATTCTAATACATTCTATTACTATGAAAGAAAGAAAGAATATTGGTGGCTTCTTTCTGTTCATCCTTTTATTTTGATTTGGAAAGTGTGGAATGGCAGGATTTATTGACTATGAGCTATAGTAGTGAAGTGACAATGGATAGTCCTCAAATGCTAAAAATTATTTCCTATATATTTTACAAATTAGAGATTCATTTAGAATACCAGGTCTCTTTGAAAAGAAAGCCACATATTAAATTAGGTATTCCCTAATGTATATTACTTTAATCAGACTACATAAAAATCTAATTACAAAACTTTGTGAGTAGAGTGTATTGTTAAGTGAAATAAGTCAGAGAAAGGCAAATGAATAAAAAACAAAAAGCAGAATCAAATCTGTAAATACTGAGAACAAGCTGACGGCTGCCAGAGGGGAGAAGGATAGGAGATGGGCAAAATGGGGGTAGGGGAGTGGGAGTTACATGCTTCTGGTCCTGGAATGAGTAAGTCACAGGAACAAAGGGCACAACATAGGGAATATGGTCAATGATAGTGTAAGAGTGTTGTATGGTGCCAGATGGTAGACACCCTTGTGGTGAGCTCAGTGTAAGAGTTGTGTTGAATCACTATGCTATACAACTGAATTAATGTAACATTGTGTGTCAACTATACTCAAATATTTTTTTGATATGAAAACCAAGCAATACTGTGCCTATAGTTCCTCTCAGTAAAAATTTCCTAGAACCACGTCCCATGCTTCCAGTAGGTGGGATATATGGTCTCCATATCTAAATATTATATAAATACATATATATTTTTTGCATATCTCATTTTGCACATCTTTTAATGTTTGACTTATTCCTGAGTTCTCACATGTTTCTACATTCAAACTGTTGCAGTATCATGTGTTACTTAGCTTCTAGAAAATTATACATTTGGAACACCTGGGTGGCTCAGTCGGTTAAGCATCCAACTTCTGCTCAGGTTATGATCCTCAGGGTCCTGGAGATGAGCCTAGGATCAGGCTCCTTGCTCAGCAGGGAGCCTGCTTCTCCCCTCCTGCTGTCCCCCTGCTTCTGCTCTCTCTCTCTCTTTCTCTCTGTCAAATAAATAAACAAAATCTTCAGGAAAAAAATATTATACATTCATGAGAGAATGAGAATGGAAAAAGGTACATTTATTATTAAAATATTTTTTTTTCGGTATAGACCCCTGCAAGGATCTCAGGGACTTCTCAGGCATTCCCCGACCACACTTTGATGACCTCTGTTCTAGATAATATATTTAGCTATAGAAATTAAAGACTCAATAGAAACTCTAGAAAAAAAGATTCTTTAAAGAAACACCCTTCATCTAAAAGATTAGTAATTCTACTGTGTCATCACATCTAGTTTGTGTTCATATTTCTCTTTTTGTCTCATAATTTTCTTATAGTTTGTTGATATCGAGTCAAACAAGGTTCACATATTATATTTAGTTGATATGCCTTTCAAATTTTAATCTATTGGTTCCTCTTCCTCTTTTTTCTTTGAAGTTTATTAGGTGAAGAAACTGGGTCATTTGTTCTTGTATAGTTTCCGTCATTCTGGTCTTGGCTGAGTGCATCTCTGTGGTATAGTTTAACATGTTTCTCAATCTCTATTTCCTGTAATTTGTAGTTAGATCTCTAGAGCTTTGATTAGATTTGGCGTTCTTTTTTGGCTAGACTTCTTAAGTGCCGATGTGTACTTTCTTCCACGAAGGAGGATGTCCTTTGTGATGTTAGAATCACTCTGTTCTGACTTGCATTTCCGGGGTCTGTTTAGGTTTTGTCAGCCTAATTCATACATTATATTAGATCTTCTCTAATGATTTTAAGATCTATTGCTAATTGTTGCCCTAATCTATCAGTTGGTATTAGAAAAGGTGATAGATATTCTAATAATCAAGGCTGCTGGCTGAGATTCTTCAGTCGAAGGAGATCCTTTCCTCATCTATTCCATTAATTTGAAATACCATTTGCATACAAAGGACCAGAATAAAATTTTGGATAATTTTTTCTCTATATCTAGAAATTTCCAGAATAATTAATTGGTTACCTAGAAACCTCCAAAGATGATTCAAGAGTTTGGTTTTTTCGTTTTCTGGTTTTCTTTAGTATTATGAATTTATAATTTTTTGCCTTCTATTCACCATTCTTTTCAGATGTTCAAAGGGTCCTATCTTTTTTTTTCTTTTTTAAGATTTTATTTATTTATTTGACAGACAGAGATCGCAAGCAGGCAGAGAGGCAGGCGGAGAGAGAGGAAGGGAAGCAGGCTCCCTGCTGAGCAGAGAGCCCGATGCGGGGCTGGATCCCAGGACCCTGAGATCATGACCTGAGCCAAATGCAGGGGCTTTAACCCACTGAGCCACCCAGGCGCCCCAGGGACCTATCTTTTTGACAAGTGGAAGCCCTTTCATAACTGGCTCCCTTGTCTGTGGTACAACCTCAGCAGATTTTGATAGTTTACTTGTTTCCTGGAGCAAGATGTGTTAACCTCATCTTGTACATTTCTTTCTTCAGGCATGGAATCAGGTATGTGACACTAATTTTTTTCAGTGGGAAATGGTATTTAGAGATCATAATCTGGGTGACATTTATGTTTATTCCTAAAAGGTTGTCATTGTTTATAGACCTTTTGGTGTATGGAGCTAGGAAAACTGTTTTTTGGGTTTTTTTTTAAACTGTATTTTATAGAAAGGAAAATTATTCATGAGTTCCAGATGCTACTTCAGATTCATTTATAATATTACAAAGATTGGGGCACCTGAATGGCACAGCTGGTTTGGTGTCCTACTCTTGGTGTTGGCTCAGATCATGATCTCAAAGTCTTGAGTTTGGGCCCCATGTCAGGCTCTATGCTCAGCATGGAGTCTACTCGAGGATTCTCTCTTCCTCTGCCCCTTTTGCTCATGCTCTCCATCTCACGCTTGGGGGAAAAAAAAAGATTACGGAGATTTTACTTCATTTTTTTATTCTACATTTTCTTAAACTGAAAATATTGGTTCCAACAATATGATTATGAGATCACAAGATTTTAGGGAGGACTTGTTCTGTTTTATTAGAAAATTGGGGCCTAAAATGCCTAGCGGGGTCAGGTAGCTGAACAAATGAGTCAGGCCTGTTGTGAGAATCAACAGGGGCTGATGATGAACTGGAGAGCGTATGTTCCACCTAATGGAAGCATGTGTGATTTGGTTTTAGGTAATTTTTATTGAGAGGAACTATAGGCACAGTATTGCTTGGTTCTCACATTTAAAAAAATTTTTTTTCATTTGAGTGTAGTTGACACACAATGTTACACTAATTTCAGTTGTATAGCATAGAGATTCAACACAATTCTGTCTTACACTGAGCTCACCACAAGTGTATCTACCATCTGGCACCATACAACACTCTTAGAATATCATTGACCATATTCCCTATGCTGTGCCCTTTGTTCCTGTGACTTACTTATTCCAGAACCAGAAGTATCTATCTCCCACTCCCCCTACCCCCATTTTGCTCATCTCCTATCCTTCTCCCCTCTGACAGCCATCAGCTTATTCTCTGTATTTATAGATTTGATTCTGCTTTTTGTTTACCTTTTTATTCATTTGTTTTTTTCAGATTCTACATATGAGTGAAATCATATATTTGCCTTTTACTGACTTATTTCACTTAACATAATACCCTCTAGATCCATTTATGTTGTCACAAACAGCATAACCTCAGCCTTTTTTTGGCTGTATGTAATATTCCACTATATGTATTTTTATGATTTTTTAATATTTTTATATTTTATATATGATTTATATATATATCACATTTTCCTTATCCATTTCCTTATCCTTTCCTTATCCATTTCCTTACCCATGAGTGGATAAGGAAAATGTTGACACTAATGTTGTTTCCATATCTTGACTCTTTGTAAATAAGGCTGCAATAAAAAAGGGTGTGTGTATTTTTTTGAATTAGTGTTTTTGTTTTCTTTGGGTAAATACCCAGTAGTGGAATTACTGAATCATATGGTTATTCTATTTTTAATTTTTTGAGAGACCTCCCTACTGTTTTCTACAGTGGCTGTACCAATTTACATTCCCACCAGTAGTGTATGAGGATTCCTTTTCCTCCACATCCTTGCCAACACTTACTATCTTTTTTTATTTTAGCCATTCGGACAGGTACAAAGTCCTATCTCGTGGTTTTGATTAGCATTTCCTGCGCCTCTTCCTGCTGTGCTCTCTCTGTCAAATAAATAAATAAAATCTTAAAAGAAAAACAAAGAGTTAAATAAATATTAACAACTAATTCAAAATTTTAAAAGGGCTAAACAAGTATTTTCTGCCATAGGCTTTTAGTTTGTGACTTCTTGTGGAAAAGCTCTAAGGAACTGATGGTTAAGCTAGCCTTTCAGATTCTTCTAGACCTCAGGCAACCTGAGAACTGCAATGG
Source organism: Lontra canadensis (assembly GCF_010015895.1). Classification (NCBI taxonomy): domain Eukaryota; kingdom Metazoa; phylum Chordata; class Mammalia; order Carnivora; family Mustelidae; genus Lontra; species Lontra canadensis. The sequence goes on along the minus strand of NW_022630995.1, from coordinate 10,771,713 downwards.
GAAAGAGCAGGAGGAAGAGGACTTAATCATCTTGATTTTGCTAATTGTGATGCATTTATTTATCTAACTTCTCTTTTTAAACATTAAAAAAATTTTTAAATAGCTTTATTGAGCATTCATTCTGCTTTTTATTTCTTTTTCAAATTCAAAATAGGAACTGACGACATCTCAGGAAAGTGGTGGAAATGTTCTTCAGATGATGTATGAGAAACCTGAACGATGGTCTTTTACCTTCCAGTCATATGCCTGCCTCAGTCGAATACGAGCCCAGCTTGCCTGTCTTGACAGCAAGCTCAAAGATGCAGAGAAACCTGTATTATTTTTTGAGCGATCTATATATAGTGACAGGTATATATAAATGTCTTGCACTTGTCATTCTGGAATCGTGGCATGGAACTGGAGTTTTTTTTCTATTTCTGGTAATCAAAGGAGTAAGAGGCTCTGCTGAGGATTTGAGATGGAACATTTCCTTTAGCAGTTTGGTAATCATGGCATTAGGGAAGTTCTAGCATTAATAATTGCTAGCTTCCATGGAGACTTTGGGGACAATGGTAGCCATATCATTCAAATTTATGGAGAAGTTTTTTTTCTTCCAACCCTTTTAAAATTTTCATCTACCCTGGTTAAATCTGGATCTGTATTCAAGACTTGCTTCTTGAGCAAGATCAGAAAGCTCTAAGGGGGCCTTAGAGTTACCCCGCTTATGTAAGGATTTTTTAAGCTAGAGAGTTGGCACAAAACAAATATTCACAAACTTTGGTCACAGGATCCCTTTCCATTCTTTATAATTATTGAAGAGCCCAAAGAGCTTTGTGTCTTATTGATATTCATGTTAAAATTTAAGATTGATGAATATAAAGAACATTTACTAATTTATTTAAAATTAGTAATATAAACCCATTACATATTAGCATTAATAACATACTTATAAAAATTATATTTTTCAAAACAAAGAAATTAGTGAGAAGAGGCTTGTATTGTATTTTGCAAATCTCTGTAATGTCTAACTTAATGGGAGACAGCTGGATTCTCATTTATGCTTCTATATTCAATCTGTGTACCATGTTCTTTTGGTTGAAGTATTGTACATACAGTAATCTGGCCTCTCACGGAACACTTGGAAAGACCTTGGGGACTACCAGGGGTCACGACCCTACCTTTTTGAGAACTGATGGCCAAGAACACATTTCTTGTAGTTGGAGATACTCTATTAACTTTTTTTCTTTTTTTTTTTTTTAAAGATTTTATTTATTTATCTGACAGAGAGAGATCACAAGCAGGCAGAGGCAGACAGAGAGAGAGGAGGAAGCAGGCTCCCTGCTGAGCAGAGAGCCCGATGCGGGGCTCGATCCCAGGATCCTGAGATCATGACCCGAGCCGAAGGCAGCAGCTTAACCCACTGAGCCACCCAGGCGCCCTTAACTTTTTTTCTGCTAACTTATTATCTGCCATGGATTTTGGGAGAATGTTCCATGTCCATTTAATAGATTTATTTTCTCTTTTCTGTTTCTTTGTGTTTTGTGGAAAGGAATTATGTTTTGATGTAGACTCTCTTTCAGGTATGTCTTTGCATCTAATTTGTATGAATCTGACTGCATGAATGAAACAGAGTGGACAATTTATCAAGACTGGCATGACTGGATGAATCAACAGTTTGGCCAAAGCCTTGAACTAGATGGAATCATTTATCTTCGAGCCACTCCAGAGGTGAGACTCAGTAAAAATTTGCTTGCTGCGGCACCTGGGTGACTCAGTTAAACGTCTGTCTTTGGCTCAGGTCATGATTCCAGAATCCCAGGATTGAGCCCCATGTCAGGCTCCCTGATGCTCAGTGAAGAGTCTGCTTCTCCCTCTCCCTCTGCCCCTCCCCCTGCGTGCGCTCTCTCTCTCTCTCTCTCTCATTCACTCTTTCTCTCAAATAAATAAAATCTTCAAAAAAAGTGTTTTAAAAAAATTTGCTTGCTCCATTGACAATTTAAAGTAATATTTAGAAGTCCTTTTAGTGGTATGCAGTGAAGGCAATTTAGTTCAACTCCACTCCCTACTCTTTATTTCCCACATCCAAATTAGAAGCTGCGTAGATAGGAGGATTCTCTTTTCTCAGCAAAGAAGAAACCCAGATTTGGCAAGTTGCTCTTTTAGGCCCTACTCTGTGCTTCCTCAGTTTTATTCTTCATTATTTCTTCCTAACTTTGGCAAGGTCTCTTATCTATCACAGCTAGATTTAAAAATTTGCTCAATGGGGCACCTGGGTGGCTCAGTGGGTTAAGCCTCTGCCTTTGGCTCAGGTCATGATCTCGGAGTCTTGGGATCGAGCCCCACATCGGGCTCTCGGCTCAGCAGGGAGCCTGCTTCCCCCTCTCTCTCTGCCTTCTGCTCTGCCTACTTGTGATCTCTCTTTCTCTCTCCCTCTGTCAAATAAATAAATAAAAATCTTAAAAAAAAATTTTGCTCAAGCAACCCTTAGAATATAGGTTTCTTTTTCTTTTCTTTTCTTTTTTTTTTTTTTTTTTAGAAGATTTTATTTATTTTTTTTTGTGAGAAAAAGAGCACAAGTAGGCAGAGTGGCAGGCAGAGGCAGAGAGAGAAGCAGGCTCCCTGTTGAGGAAGGAGCCCGATGTAGGACTTGATCCCAGGACCCTGAGATCATGACCCGAGCTGAAGGCAGCCACTCAACCCACTGAGCCAACCACGCATCCCAGAATATAGGTTTCTTGATGTGAGACCAGATATTTTAGTTACTGTTGAATTTCCATTACCTAGAATAGGGCCTAGGTACATAGTAGGAGCTCAGCAAATACTTGTGAGTGAATTGCAAAGTTGATGGAAGTCCATTTCAAGAAATCTTTTATGTTTTCATGGCTTGGGCTGGATAGTAGCTTCAGTTAAGAAGAGATTTAGAGAACCCTTGCCATTTTCAGTTAAGGGAGCTTACTTGAAAATGTGACTTTCATTATAGATTATAACATCGCCATTCTTCTTCCTTTTTTTTTAAGATTCTGTTTATTTTGGTTTATTTGTGAATTGTGCTGTGAATTGTGTAAGACTGATGATTCACAGACCTGTACCCCCGAAACAAAAAATACATTATATGTTAAAAAAAAAAAGATTGTGTTTGTTTTTTATTTTATTTTTTACTTTTTTAGATTTTATTTATTTATTTGACAGAGATAGCAAGAGAGGGAACACAAGCATGGGGGAGCTGGATAGGAGAAGCAGGCTGGAGAGGGAAAAGCTGGCTGGAGAGGGAGAAGCAGGCTCCCACTGAGCAGGGAGCCCTGTGCTGGGCTCCGTCGCAGGACCCTGGGATCATGACCTGAGCCGAAGGCAGACGTCCAATGATTGAGCCACCTAGGCATCCCGAATATTGTATTTATTTATCTGAGAGAAAGAGAGAATGAGAGCACAAACAGGGAGTAGTGGGAGAAGCAGTTGCCCTCCTGAGCAGGGAGCCTAATTCGGGGCTCGATCCCAGGACCCGGGATCATGCCCTGAGCTGAAAGCAGATGCTTAACTGAGTGAGCCATCCAAGCGCCCCCATTCTTGTTTATATATGAAATTATGTAATGAATCCAGGAAGTGGATTCCTTCCATAAAGCTAACCTAAGAGCTTACTTATTAGCAGATTTCTGGTTTTCCTGCTTCCATTCCAGTTTTTATGTTTTTTATTCCCCTGTCTTCCCTAAACCACAGAGTAGGCTCTGATGAATATGAATGTCATGACTAGTAGCCAGAAAGAATACTGTGTTGCTACTGAAGCTGAATTTTCAAAGAAACTAGGTTTCCGATTCCAACTGATGATTTTGTTCTTCTTTTTAACATCAAGAAAGCCAGAATTTAATAATAATTTTGAAATTCACTTTTATTTTTTAAAATAATTTTTGTCTTTAATTATAAAAATAGTAAATGCAAATGTAGAACATAAAGAATATAATAATTTCATTTTGCTAGAAAATATAGTATCTTCAAGTCTGTAAACACAAAACTTTATTTCATCAAAATTATTTATAATATCTTTTGATTGTAGGATATTTAAGTATTTGAAAAGAGGATTTATAATAAATTTTGAAGCACAGTTTCTGTATTGAACTTCTTACCAAACTTACTTTATACAGTATTTTTTAAATAGGGATCCCATAAGTTTATAGATTTATTCTGAAAGTACTACTTGGTTTAGAACCACCAAATGGTTAGAACCACCAAATTTTTCCACAAGGAGGAAAAAAATGAACTATTTCAATTTTCTGGAAGGCATAAATGGAGATTTGTCTAGCATAACTAAAAAGACACTAGAGAAGAATAATTTAATGATCGCAGACAAGAATAATTGTTCCTTGCCCCCAACACCTTTCTTTCTGTTTGCTTTTAGAAATGCTTGAATAGAATATATTTACGGGGAAGAAATGAAGAACAAGGCATTCCTCTTGAATATTTAGAGAAGCTTCACTATAAGCATGAGAACTGGCTACTGCATAGAACACTGAAGTAAGACTTCCTTATACTTATTTACTATTTATTTTAAAGACTTTTATCAAATTTTAATCTAAAACGTGTACAGATTTTCATTTTCAGCCATTTTTATTTTAAACTAGTATTATAGGATCTCCCAGAATTAGGTGTGAGTTTTGGTTCTTTTTTATTTTAATGAGATCCTATTTTCTTAAAAAAAATTTTTTTTTAAGATTTTATTTATTTATTTGACAGAGATCACAAGTAGGCAGAGAGGCAGGCAGAGAGAGAGGAGGAAGCAGGCTCCCCGCTGAGCAGAGAGCCCGATGCGGGGCTCGATCCCAGGATCCCGGGATCATGACCTGAACCGAAGGCAGAGGCTTAACCCACTGAGCCACCCAGGCGCCCCTATTTTCTTAAAATTTTTGTAGTTGATCTCCTCCAGTGGTATTGACAGCCTAATATATGGAATTTAAATGGTAAAGTTGGAAATTTGAGTGCATTACTTAGGTACTCTTTTTCAGAGAGAATTTAAGATAAGATACTTCAAATTTAATTTTTAGATCAAGACTTTGGAGGTAGTATAGCACAGTTGTTAACAGCATAGACTTTGTTGTCATTATTAGTCAGATCTTGGGTCAAATCCCAATTTGTTAGTGTGTAACCTTAGGCATCCTTTGAACCTCAGAGTGACTTCCTTGAGCTTTAGTTTTCTCATCTTCTCAATGCAAACATTCCTTACTTTATGGGAGTTTTTGGTTTTTGAGAAGAATTACATGTCACAATGCCTAGCTTTATTTTTTTATACTTGAGATTTTTAGTTACTATTAGTATTATTATATAGTAGTAAGTCTAGGGGAGAAAGAAGGGGTTTCCAGGTACTTGCTGGATAAATTTAATGTAAAATGACTGACAACATTTTGATTTTCCAGATATAATATAGGAGTGAATTTTTAGTGCTTGTCTTTTATTTATTGCTTTTTCTAATTATTTAGTTCATCTCTCTCTTTTTTAAAACAGAACCAACTTTGATTTTCTGCAAGAAATCCCTATCTTAACATTGGATATTAATGAAGACTTTAAAGACAAACATGATGGTCTGATTGAAAAGGTAGATTTATACAAAGACTATACACTAACATGTGATTTGTCTTGTCTAGAAGTATTATAACTTGTGAAAAATGATTTTCTAAGAGAAAAATATGCATGAAATTACAGTAAGAGACAGTTAAGAGCTTTAGAGGGATTTAGACCTCAAATTCTAATCCTAAGTTTAAATTCTAGCTTAGTGGCCTTACCTAGAATGAGGAGGTTCTTTCATCTATTAATCCCTTTATTTGTAATATAGGGATAATGACATTAACGAAAATTCTTGCTCACCCCCTTCTCCCTGCTTTGTTCCCTCTTCTTCCCTTCTTCCTCCATCACCAGTCTTTAGGTAGTTGAATAATAAACTACTTGTGAAATTAAATTCATCTTTTGCAACTAAATTCAGTATGGAAGATATTTGAAGTTGTAGGTTAAAGATTTCATCCATTTTTATATGCGCTAAAGTCTTGAGATTAAAGATTTTTAGTTTTGACTTTATGTGGGACCTTGTCAATGATGAATTGGCATTGCCTGATCATCAAGTCATTGTCTTAATCAGAGTTCAGCTATCCTCTACATGTTTGGGAGCTGATTATACTCTGTTAAAGAGTGACACCTGTACTGATAAAGGGACTGGGAGAAAATCTATTGATGTGCACTTGAGAGAGAATAGTAATGGGGATTGTATAATAAATATCCTACTATCCATATTAATTAACTTAGTGATGATCCAAGATCTAAACACAAAGCCATATTTTTTTGGTTTGTTTAGTATTAAGAGAAATTTAATTTTTTTCTCCTTCATAAAATGCCTGCTATTTACTATAACAGAAACCTGGCGTTCATAAAAATATCAAGAATTTTGAAAATCTCAACATTATTATTAACTACTCTGTAGCATATGATTGCTTTTCTAATGATAGAAAAAAGTAGAGCATATCTGGAAAATTCAGATGACCTCTTTATACCATAATGATGGTAAAAATACAGGATATAATTCATTTATAATACTATGAAAATAAATGAAATAAAATTAAATCAGCCATTGTAATTCTAACAGCCAACCAACATTTTAACTGAGTCAATCTGTAAAACCACTTTTTTATTTTATCTAACACTTCTGTGTTTTGACTAAGAATAGTCTTTAAATGTTATTGTTTACATTTACTTTCATTAATAATGCTAATAATTGGCTTTTTTTTTTCTTCTTGAAATACATAACTGACATACAATGTTATATATAGTTTCAGGTATACAGCATATTGATTTGACAAGTCTATATATTACCCAGTGCTTGCCACCATAAGTGTAGTCATCATCTGTCACCATATGACATTATTACAATAGTTATTTTTTAGGTATTTTTTTTTTTTTAGGTATTTCTTTAAGTATTTTTACAAGGCAATAATCTTTGTTTCTTCAGAATTACTGCATCATCTAGAATTTATGGAGAACAGAATCTTTTTGCATTGTGATGTCGGTAGTTGGTTAGGTCCATTCACAACTTACATGACCTTTCCTTGCATATTAACATTACAGATTTGCATACATGATTCAGATTTGTGCTTCAGAAAAATTACAAGTTTTAGGTGTCTGGACCTTTGAGAGTTGTTTAAACCATCACAATTACTAATATTTTTGGTGCTAAAGCTGCATGTCAGTGATCAATGTTATTATAAAGAGATTATGAAATTTGTGTTATGACTGTTAGAGAACTGTATCAATCTTAGATGTAAATTTAATAACTCCTGTAGTGACATTTTAGGTCATTTATCTTTTACTACTGAAGTATTAATATATCTTTTGAAAATAAATGCTATGGCTTTGTGTTGGAGTTACTTACATCGTTGGGGTCTTCAGCAGTTATTACTATTAAATAGAGATGAATACAAGACATTTCAAATTAGCCAAGGAATTACATTAATATTTATTTCCTCCCCTCAGGTCAAAGAATTTTTGAGCACTTTGTGATTTTGCTGAAGACTACAGGCAGCCAAATGATTCCAGATACTTCAGCTTTGAGTATCTTCGTAGCTCAGTCAGTATTCATACAAGTCTCTAGAAAACCCAGGTTTTTTACCATTTTTGTTTCAAGAAAAAAATTATTTTGATGAATTCTATGTCAAAGTTTATGAGCTGTTTCTTTTCTTTTTTGCCTTAAAAAAAATAAGACATCTAATTATCTCTCACAACAAAAGGTCTGGAGATAGATGGTTCCAGAGTAAGTACTGCCTAAACTACATCACAAAGGACCCAGCCTCCTCCTGTGTTTCCCCCTATTATTCTCCTCAGCAGGTTGGCTTCCTCCTCCCCTCACCAGTTTCTTAACTGGGAACTTTAAATGTTACAGAGTAAATGGTAATGTACCCTGTGTAAATTAATGTACCTATTACAAGCTGAAAAGTGGAATTTAAGGAACCCCTATAAAAGGATTATGAAGTTTTAAATACTTTTGATCAAGTGTCTCCCCTACCATCTTAATTTATGTGGAAGATAAGACCATTTTAGTATTTAATCACTTCAGTGATATTTATAAATGTGTCTATAATTCATGCATAAAGGAGCAGGTCAGACTTTGCTCCCGTTTTGTAATGGCATAAACTATCTTACAAGTATTTAATCTTTTTTTCTGCTTTTGTTTCCACATCTGTGGTATGGGTGAGACTACATCTTTTTCCATGGGATTTTAGAGGATTAAAGCAGAAATGATAACTCAAAATGTTTCTGTACTTAAAAGATAAATGAGAGGTGCCTGGATGGCTCAGTTGCTTAAGTGTCTGCCTTTGGCTCAGGTCATGATTCTAGGGTCCTGGGATCGAACCCCACGTCAGGCTCCCTGCTCAGTGGGAAGCCTGCTTCTCCCTCTCTTACTCTCCCTTGCTTGAGTTCCTTTTCTCACTGTCTCTCTCTCTGGCAGTTAAAAAGATTAATAAAATCTTTAAAAAAAACACCAACTTCTAAAAAAAAAAAAAAAGAAAACAGTATAAAAATTCAATTTATATGGAGCCTGAAATAGCTACCTACATTCTCTCAGACCATTCTTTTAGAATGGACTATTACTCTTATAGTTAAAAGATTGGTTTAAAATATGATTGTCTTTAACTCATTGGAGGTGAAGGTATAGTTTTCCCTAAATTTCTTCCCATTTTTATAGGCAAAAATTTAGTGGAACAGAGCAAGGGATAAGTTTTTCTATTTTATTTTTTGTTGACCCTGTGCTGGGAATGAGTAGTTTTCATTACCTTTATAGTTGGTGAGAATCAGAAGAGAAATTGAAGACAAGACAAGATGATCACCTTAGCAGTATAGTTTCTTTTATTCTAGCTCTACTTCCTGCCTAACCCTGCTTTCCTTACTGTCTGGATTAATTAGGCAGCCTGCTATTTTCTTCTTCTTCTTCTTTTTCTTCTTCTTCTTTTTTTTTTAGTAATCTCTATATCCATCGTGTGTCTCCAAGTCATGACCCCAAGATCAAGAGTTGCATGCTCTTCTGACTGAGCCAGACCGGCACCCTGGTAGCCTGCTATTTTAAAGTTTAAATGAAAGTCACACATTTCTACTTTGAGAACATCATGACCACTCGTCACTTCACAGTTTGCTTTGCTTCTCTGTAGGGTTCTACCCTAGGGTTTTTTCCTTCTCCTTTAAATGACTGATAAAAATCATCTTGTTTTATATGTTCTGTATCTTTAAAGCATTATCATTTTTGTTAAATATGTATTAGGAAATATATATTATAATAAAGAAGACAAGGAGATAGAATAGTTGTAATTTTTAAAAGCTGCATGGGTTCATTTTATTAGGTCTGTAGATAAAGTTTTTTTTTTTTTCTCAAGTTTGTTTAGGAAAGGTGTGCAGTGTTTTTTCTATGTATTTAATCCTTCTACTTGACATTTTGGAAAAATTCTGTGTTTGAAAGGAGGGGAAGAGTCACTTTAACTTTGAAACTCATTTTCCTTTTTAAAATGTCATTTTTTGTTTTGGTTTTTAGATAATCAAGGATGATAATTTTGTAGGTTAAACATTCCAGATGCACTGATCTTTGAAAGGGAGACTTTGTCTCAAGTCCTACACTCACCATGAATATTGAAACTATTTCATGATATTGTACGGGGTTTTTTGTTTATGTGTGATACAAATGAATTTTCTTACTAAATATTAGCTTAATAAATAAGTATAAACCTCATGTACTGTGATGGAGCTATACTCATTGAGATGATTATATCTTTAAAATTAAAATTCTACTTTTAAAGAAAAAAATTATGAATATCAAAAGGTGACTGGTTTAAATAACATTGATTCTGTTTTAAGTGAGCACATAGAGATAGAGACATTAGAGATTTTTAGCAACCTCTAGAAATGTTTACCTTAATGCCTGCCTTTTTTAATCTGTAGAATTGAATAAAAGCTTTAAAAAATAAAAGCTTTAAAAATTTGTTATGACTCCAAATAAAAGCTATACCATTGGGTGGGTACAAGAGTATTGAGCCTAGTGGTCTGTATTCTCTTAGGATTCTATTTCCTATGTCAGATCAACCTTATGTCCTAATTTTTATAGTTGACCCTTTTAAGAAGGTAATTTTAATTGTGCAAACAGTCCCTCATCAGAATATTTTTATCATCTATGTCTGAAAGTTTGAGCAGAACCCCCTAGAAATTAGGTGTGTCTTATTTTATTTTTATTCTATTTTTATTTTTATTTTTTAAGATTTTGTTTATTTATTTATTTCTCAGAGAGAGAGAGCGAGAACGCACAAGCAGGCAGAGTGACAGGCAGAGGCGGAGAGAGAAGCAGGCTCACCGCCCAGCAAGGAGCCCGATGTCGGACTCTATCCCAGGACCCTGGGATCATGACCAGAGCGGAAGGCAGTGTCCTAACCGACTGAGCCACCCGGGCGTCCCAGGTGTGTCTTATTTTAAAGGACAGAGTCCCAAAGTATTTTTTATAGAGAGATATAAATTTTATTACCTCCAGAAATGCTAAACCAGATTACAGACTTTACTTGGATTTTATCAGTCTCTCTCTCTCTTTTTTACTTTTTAAAAAATACTTTATTTTTTAGAGCAGTTTTAGGTTCACGGTAAAATTATGTAGGAAGTACAATTTCCATATACTCTTTTCTTCCATATTTGTATAGCCTTTTCCACCATCAACATCCCCCACCAGAGTGGTACAGTTGTTTTAATCAAGGAACCTACATCAACAGATCATCACTCAAAGTCCACAGTTTACATTAAGGTTTATTCGGTGTTGTGCATTTGTGGGTTTTGACAAATGAATAATGACATATATCCACCACTGTAGTATCATACCAAATAGTTTTATAGCCCCCCAAATCCACTATGCTCTGTTCATCACCCCACCCAACCTCTGGTTACCACTAATCTTTTAATTGTCTACATAGTTTTGCATTTTCTAGAACATCGTTTAGTCAGAAGCATTTAGTATATAGCCTTTTCAGATTGGCTTCCACTTAGTAATTTACGTTTAGTTTCCTCCATGGCTTCTTTTCATGGCTTCCTTTCATGGCTTGATAGCTTGTTCTTTTTTTTTTTAAGCACTGAATTATCCATTGTCTCCATAAACCGTAGTTATCCACTCCCCTGCTGAAGGACATCTTAGTTGCTTCCAAGTTTTGGCAGTTATGAATAAAACTGCTATAAACATGTGTGTAGATTTTTGTGTGGACAAAAGTTTTCAGGTCACTTGGGTGAATACCAAGGAGTACAATTGCTGGATTGCTTGATAAGAGGGGGGCACCTGGGTGGCTCAGTGGGTTAAAGCTCTGCCTTCAGCTCGGGTCATGCTTTCAGGGTCCCGGGATCGAGCCCCGCATCAGGTTCTCTGCTCAGCGGGGAGGCTGCTTCCCCCCACCCCCCGCCTGCCTCTCTGCCTATTTGTGGTCTCTCTCTCTCTGTGTCAAATAAATAAATAAAATCTTTTTTAAAAAAAAAAAAGAGTGTGTTTAGGTTTTTAAGAAATTTCATAATTGTCTCCCAAAATGGTTGTATCATTTTGCTGTTTTACTAGTAACGAATGTGAGTTCCTGTTGCCTCACAACCTTGCCAGTACTTGATATTGTCAGTGGTTTGGATTTTGGCCATTCTAATAGGTATATTGTATCTCATTTTAATTTGCAGTTTCCTAATGACACGATATTAACCATCTTTTTAAATGTTTATTTGCCATCTGTATATCTTTGGTGAGGTGTCTTTTTCTTTGGCCCATTTTTAATTAGGTTCATTTCCATATTGAGTTTTAAGAGTTCTTTGTATACTTCAGATAATAGTCCTTCATTTTTAAATTTTTTTATTAACATATAAGGTATTATTTGTTCCAAGGATATAGGTCTTACACAATTCACAGCGCTCACCATAACACATACTCTCCCCAATGTCCATCCCCCAGCCACCCCATACCTCCCAACCCCCTCCACTCCAGCAACTCTCAGGTTCAGATAATAGTCCTTCATCAAATGTGACATTTGGAAATGTTTTCTCTCAGTCCATTGTTTATCTTACTCTCTTGACATTGTTTTTCACAGAACAGACATTTTTAATTTTAATGAAGTCCAGCTTATTAATTATTTCTCCTATGTATTTTATCTTATGTCGTTTCTTTTTTTGTTGTTTTGGGGGCGTTTTTTGGTCCTGTATCTTGTGTTGTTTCTAAAAAGTCATATCCGTACCCAAGGTCATCTAGGGTTTCTCCTGTGTTACCTTCTAATAGTTTTAGAACTATATTTTACATTTAGGTCTCTGATTCATTTTGGGTTAATTTTTGTGAAGGGCGTAGAGTCAACATCTACATTTCTTTTTTTGTTTCTGGATGTCCAGTTGTTCCAGCACCATTTGTTGGAAAGATAATCTTCGCTTCACCGTATTGCCTTTGCTCCTTTGTTGAAGATCAGTTGACTATGTATACATTGATCTGTTTGTCTATCCTTTTGCCATACTGTCTTGATTAGCTTTATATTAAGTCCTGAAATTGGGTAATTTTGTGTTTCCTAGAGGCCTGAGCTACTTAGGTTTAGTAATACTTTGGAGACTTTTTAAGGCTATATCCTAATAAAGTTTTTTTTTATTTTAAGTATATATTTGTACAACGAAGACTTTTCTCATCTTCAGTTAGTTGAATTAATTTTTTTCCTGATCCTGTGTAGTTCCTTACAATGTTGCCATTAATTATAAAGCGTATTAGTACTGAGATTAGTAATGCCAAATCCAGTCTTCCCCTGTAAGAACTTTTTAGTTAATAACTTTTTGCCATAATATGTCTTGGAAAGTTATATCACTTTACATGCAATCACCCTTTTTGCTCTCTTGGTACAAAGACTTTCTCTACACCAAAATACCCTAAACAAGTATGCCATACAAGTCAATACTTAAGCGTTACCATCTCAGACAAAAACATACTAAATTTACTTAACACTTTCTGTACAGAGGTTATCATTTTGAAAACATGAATTATGCATCAGGCTATTTTGCGTTGCATAGGTTATGTCAAATGAGAGGAATGAAGAGGTTGCATCTTCCAGGACTCTAGTCTGTTATGTGCAGATGACATGTCTATGTGTTTTGAAGTTCCCTAGAGGTTTTTGTTGTTGCTGTCATGTTATAAGTTAGTTTTAAGTGCAGTTTGAATTATTAGTCCCCAAAGGGTGAAAAATTGGTGGGGATACATGGTACAGAAAGAAGAATTTATCTCCCAAATAATGATTTCTTTATTCCTCTCCTCCACTAAGCACCACTCACTATCAAATTTTCCATCTTGGCAAGTATAATAAACATTTTTTACAACATATTTTACATGCAGTCCATATTGTTTATTGCTTATAAACTTGTTCTTACTCAGTTGATGCTTTTTTGGTACCTTGGTATAGAATATCATGTAATCTTGGAATATAAAATAATATATCCTATTAAAACTAATGGGAAAAGTTTTCATTTAAAACTTTTTACTTAGTGGGGCACCTGGGTGGCTCAGCAGTTAAGCCGTCTGTCTTTGGCTCGTTTTATGATCCCAGGGTTCTGGGATCGAGCCCCACGGGGAGCCTGCTTCTCCTTCTCCCTCTGACTGCGGCCCTCCTGCTTGTACTCTCTTTGTCAAATAAATAAATAAAATCTTAAAAAAAAAAGTAAAACTTTTTACTTAATGCTTTCAGGAATAAAGACTGTAAGTGAGGGATAGGTATGTAATTTGAATTTGAATAAGTTTCACCTACTTCCACCATTTTTTAGATTATTGTAGCTGCAGCTCTATAATTGTATGTTTATTGACTTATATAATTTTCTTCTTCTTTTTTTTTTAAGATTTTATTTATTTATTTGACAGAGATCACAAGTAGGCAGAGAGGCAGCAGAGAGAGAGAGGAGGAAGCAGGCTCTCCTTTGAGCGGAGAGCCCGATCCCAGGACACTGGGATCATGACCTGAGCTGAAGGCAGAGACTTTAACCCACTGAGCCACCCAGGCGCCCCCTCCCCTTTTTTTAAGATTTTATTTATTTATTTGTCAGGGAGAGAGCACAAGCAGGCAGAGTGGCAGGCAGAGGCAGAGAGAGAAGCAGGCTCCCTGCTGGACAAGGAGCCTGATGTGGGACTCGATACCAGGACCCTGGGATTATGACCTGAGCTGAAGGCAGCAGCTTAACCAACTGAGCCACCCAGGCGTCCCTTTTCTTTTTTTTTCTTTTCTTTCTTTTTTTTTTTTTTTTTAAGTGGGCTCCACACCCAGTGTTGGAACCCAGTGTGGGGCTTGAAATTCATGACACTGAGATCAAGACCTGAGCTGAGATCAAGAGTTGGACACTTAACCGACTGAGCCACTCAGGTCCCCAGAGTTATAAATTCTTACTATGATATTGCTGTTCTCAGAATATATCAATGAAGATGTGGATTTGGTTCAGGGGTTTCACAAAAAATTAACACCTAAGTTCTGCCTCGGCAGATTTTAAATTGATAAATATTGAAGTGTGTGCATGTTTTTTTTTTTTCAATTTTTAAGAATTAAGACCATCTTCAAGGAATTTTCTTAGCAATATGGCTATCTTTTGACTTTATTTAATATTAGTTCTATGCCTAGTATATGAAAAATACTATACCAATCAGTATCCATTGCACTAGAATAAAAGGTGACAATTAGAAGTCAAACTAGGAAACTGTACTTGGGGTTTCGGTTTAGTTTTTATGATGAGATTAAAAATTTTTATATGTGGAATAGTAAATTCCATAAGTAAGATAAAATTACCATATATAATGTATTATAAAATCCTTTCATATAACCATCTTCTAGACCCAAGTCTGTAGGAGACAGAGTTTATCATCATTTCACGGATGTGAGAGGCTAAGGGATTTCTCAAGATCCTACAAAAATTAACAAATCTGAAACAAGAACCCAAATATTTGACTCTAGCATGTAGGTTCACTTTATTTAGTCAGTAGTGACAGTTTTTACCTCTGCTTTTTTTTTTTTTTAAACTGTGCTCTGTATATCTAAAGTCATTTTTCTTTTCTACCTTAATTCTGGGCAGTATTTAATGCCTGTTTCTAATAGCAATTTAAAATAAAAATTTGATAACAAAAGTAGTTTAATGAAGCCCATGATTAGGTTAAACCAGTAGTTATAGTCATTTACCACATGAGGTCATTATATACTTGATTCTTTCCTCTTCTCTGGCTATAACCCAAGCAAAATTATTTTGATGGTGAGTCTTTGGAAAAAGGGGTTCATGAGAGGTCTTTTTTATTGCCAGAGCAAAAGCATAATTGATTAATAAATACTTCATTGAATGATATTTTATGTGTTCAAATGTTTGGGGGAAGAAATGTGTTTCTGGATTAAATATAAGCAATCAAAAGGCCTTTTAGAATTATTTTACCATAAGAAAGTCCACCATACAACTCCCTGCTGCTTCTCTGAGTATTTGATTGAGGAATACCAGGTTTTTTTTTTTTTTTTTATGGAACAGTATTTGGTTAGATAATTGTGCTTAAGGTTGACAAGGAATTTAATTTTCTAATGTTCACTCATTAGACTTTATATTGAGGGCTGTCTTGCCAAACTGTTTACCATTTATTTAGCAATTGTATATACAAATATACAAAAATACAAATATACAAATATATATTTTCATTATTCTATGGAACTACATGGAACTCAGATATTTATTTTTCCAGGAAGAAAGATGTATTTAACAAAACTAAAACCAAGAAAGCGAATGGGTAACAGAAGTAGTCAAAACCTAATCTTTGATTTATCCTTCTGCGATGTATTACATTTTTTTTAAGACTTTTTATTTGTTTGAGAGAGAGTGCGCACATGCAGGCATGCAGTGGGGGAGGGACACAAGGACGGGGGGAGAGAGAGAGAGACCCTCTCCATCAGACTTCACACTGAGCACAGAGCCTGATGCAGGCTGGATCTCACAACCCTGGGGTCATGACCTGAAACAAAATCAGGAGTTGGTTGCTTAACTAACTGAGCCACCCAGGTGCCCCAAGATGTATGACCTCTTCATGTTAATTGGCATCACTTCAAAATGGTGGTAGTGATATCGAATATATCTATATGTGTTTGGTGATATCAAATATATCTATATGTGTTTGGTGTTTGGTGATATCGAATATATCTATATGTGTGTTTGGTGATATCGAATATATCTATATGTGTACGTAGGCACTGTTTTTACCATCGTTGCTTGTTTAAAACCAATAAGGTTCATTCGAAGGTAAAGCATCTCTTAAAACTGCCATTTTGTCCTTGCTGTTATGGTCAGCTATAGTGGATTCACTTTATGTTAAAAGAGTAAATTAGGAAATTGGCTAATGTTATAAAACAATTTACGTTCCACTTGGCACAGAGATGCTATTTTGTTATGTTTATGGTGCTGAGAATATTAGCTATCAGATCTGGCTTGGGAACAGAATAGCCAATATGGACATAAGTTATTTTGCTGATGGTTGACATGAGCTGGTTCCTGGATTAGTTAATGAAATAAAACTGTTAAGTATGATAACTAACTTAACAGATTGACCTTAAGCAGACAATTGAATATTGTCTTCTTCAGAATAGTTACCTTGAGAGACTATATGTTTATTTCAAAGATTCTGTTATTATTCAAAACACTCTTAGAGGGACACCCCGGGTGGCTCAGTCCTTAAGTGTCTGCCTTCTGCTCAGGTCGTGATCTCAGGGTCCTGGGATCAAGCCTGGCATCAGCATCAGGCTCCCTTCTCAGCAGGAAGCCTGCTCCTCCCTCTCCCACTCCCCCTGCTTGTGTTCTCTCTCTTGCTATCTCTCTCTCTGTCAAATAAGTAAATAAAATCTTAAAAACAAACAAACAAACAAACAAAAAAAAACAACAACACTCTTAGAACTGAGTTTAGAGTCTGAGTCAGGTATTTAAAAAGTATGATTCAGGTTCTTTTTTTGTGGCTGGATATAATGTGTGTTTGTTTTATGACCATAAATCATTTAGTGACAGATAAGTGAATAAAATGGGTAGTAAAACTGGAAAAAAGCTGCTTTGGGCCATAAAAGAAGGTAATAGTAAGACACTTAGACCTCTTTTCTTGGTAAGTTTATGAAATATATGTGAACAAATTCATACGTTTTTTGCTAATGCAAGTGTTCGGACTAATGGCAGACTCTAAACAATATATAACCTCTTGGTATGGTTTTTTGGAGGCACTGTTATGTATAGAAGTTTCTGATGTAATTGTAAAAAGCACACACACCAAAACACTTATTCTGTTATGTTTACATCTGGTATATGCCAACAGTCATTATTAAGTAAGAATTTATCTGTAATATTTTTAACATCACAGAGTCACTGTTGGTTAAGAATATAGGCTCCAGAGTCACCTGGGTGACTCAGTCTGTTAAGTGTCTGCCTTCGGCTCAGGTCATGATCCCCGGGTCCTGGGATCGAGCCCTGCATTGGGCTTCCTTCTCAATGGGGAGTCTGCTTCTCCTTCTGCCTCTACTGCTCCCCCTGTTTGTACTCTTTTGTTCTGTCAAATAAATAAATAAAATCTTAAAAAAAAAAAAAAAGAAAGAAGAAAGAATACAGGCTTCAAAGACAGAGTGGTGGCTTCAAATCCTGGCCCTGCCATTTACTGTCTAGTTTTGGGCAAGTCATTATAAACTTGAGCAAGTAATGTATTTTAATTTCCATATCTATAAGAGGGACACAAGTAATAGTATGCACCTATAAAGTTGTGTAATTTTAATGGTTACAGTTATATAGTAGTTATATACATATATATATATAATATAATATATATATATATATAGTATATGTATAGTAGTTTTATATAAAGCATTTAGAACAGTTCTCAAAAAATGTTAGCCATTACTATTATTTCTTTTCATTCGGTGTCTTGGTGACTGAAAGCACCTGGAAAATTGAAAAGTTTGTAGAGTTGTTAAAACCTAATGACTATATCCACTGTATTTTTTAAGTGGAATAGTTATGGTATGATCACCTTTCTCTCCCTCTCAGTAGATGGGTGGATGGATAGGTAGTTACAGAGATAAGTCTGTATCTATATGCATCTATTACTATAGCTAGTATGTACCTCTCTCTCTATATCCCTATATATGTATTCATATAATATACATATATGTGGTATGTGTGTATGGTGTATGTTTGTGCAGAGAAAAGAGTCACCAAACTGTTTCTTGTGGTTGCCTCTGGTGAGTTGGATTGGAGTGCTAGTTGAGGTCCTAGAGAGAATGTCTTTGGTATAAAAATTAGAAATTAGGCAATTCATTTAATATTAAATTACTTACTCTGCAAATATTTTATTAATCTCATATTATATACCCGGGACTGATGAAGGAACATTTAAGTTGCTAGAAATTACTTTTTCCCTTGAGGATCTTTGAAGCTACCTAAGGATGATTAGATTGCTACCTAAGTTCTTAGCATTTTCCTTTATTTTTTATTTTCTGTATTTTAATTTTTTGAGTGATGCTGAATATAAACATTTTTGGTGTCTTTATTAATGTTTCAGAAAATTATAATTTTTCACGTGTGAATATAAACGTTCTCATTTTAAAATATGAAAGTAGCTCAGCTTTATTGTATCCAGATTATAAAAATGATAAATATTTGTTATAGAAGACTCTCAGGAGAAATTGATACTAGATACTTCCCTAACACCAAGAGAACATCCTTCTCTTGGGAAGTAGATGAGATTAATAGGCTATGGCTTTATGTATTGTTTTCAAGCAAGGTACATAAGGATCTTTGTGCTCCTTTCTACAACATAGGTTGCAAAACAGAACTCTCAGTATCTATAATAAAGCTTGTTTGTTTAGAAATTGCCCTTGTTCTTTCTATTTTTGTAGAAGTTAGAAGCTTATTACTCTTATTTGAATAAGAGAATATTAATATTTTTTTAAAAATTACTTATTTTAGAGAGAGAGAGAGCTTGAGGGAGGGACAGAGAGAATCCTGAAGCAGACTCCCTGAGTGGGGAACTCATAGTGGGGCTCTATCCCATGACCCCCAAGATCACAACCTGAGCCAAAACCAAGAGTTGGACACTCAAGCGACTGAGCCACTCAGGTGCCCCTGAATAAAAGCGTATTATGATTAGTGTTATGAGTCTAATACTTCTGCCCTGGGTTAGTGGTAAAAGGGACAGAATACTCAATTCCTCATCCCACCCAGTTGTTACCAGATGCTTCTGCAAGGGTTTGGTTGTCAGCTGCCGGCAATAGCCTTGCTTTGGTTTCCCACCTGGTCAGGACCTCCGGACTGAATGCCTTCTTTGGTGGAGAAGGACCGGTAATACCAGGATAATACTCGATATTATTTAATAAGAACCAAAAGGAAAGTGAATGAAACCTTTGGTCTCTATTGATGTTCTGCAGTTTCTATTTTATTGCAAACAAAGTAATCAAGGAAAAGGAGAGAAAGGCATTCCTAATCTTATGGGTCCTAAAGCAGTGTTGAGAATGGAAAATTAAACAATCTAGAAAATTAGAAAGGAAAAAACATAGTCTCCTAGAAATTCCTCATCCTTGTTCACAGCCACTGTGTATATATCCTCACGTGTGTGCATATATGTATATACATAGACCTAATTCGTACATTTGTGTATGTTTGTGATCTTTGGGGGGCTTTTGCTTACATTCGGACTCCAGATCCTGAATTCCATATTGAAAATGTAATAATTTAGGGTTGTTTTAAGCTAAGATGTGACTATTGATAAAATGTAATGACCCTCGTCTTTTATGTTTCATGAGAGATACCTGTACCTAACTTAATGAACATAAAGCCAAAAGTTTAAATTAGAATTTGGGTATACTAATATTTTTCCATTGATTTATAATTTGAGTTGATTTTTTTTACTTCCGCTTAATTTCCCATTGGAAGTGATAATAAACATTTTCCTTTTCTTTATAAAAGTACAATATGCTCATTGAAATAATTTTCAGATTGCACAGTTTCAAATAAGAAGAAAACTCCTGGATCCCATCATTCAGCAGTAACACTGTCCTAGCAAAGTCCCAGCATTAGATACTTGCATCTACAAAGAAACATTTTTCTTTTTTACCAAATTGAGATGGCACTATTGATTCAACTTTGTGTCCTGCCTTCTTCCCTTAAAGTATATTGTAAAAAAAAATTTATGTCTGTTATTTTTGACCATATTTTCTTGCTTATATGAAATTTGAAATGTACAGAAAATATGAGAAGAAAAAAAATCTGTAATCCTACCTCTGAGAGATAGATCACCAATTTACACATTCGTATTTCCTTCTGAGATGTTTATTTGCTCCCATCTTCAAACAAAATGTAAATGCCCATGATAGCTACTTATTTAATTTTTTTGTAAGATGATGATAATTTTGTACATGTGCTGCTGAATCAAGCACAAGTGATAACTTCAAAAAATGAATTTCTTTAAAGAAATTTATCATTTTATACTCAATAATTAGTAAATTCATGTTTTCATATTTAGTAGAACTTTTGCATTTGTAAAGAACCTCTAATCCAAGAAAAATTATAACATTTTCCCCATAATTGGTATATGTATATTTGTGCATGCTTACATATGTGTGAAACTTTAAAAGTTCAAACCTTAAATTCCATTATGCTGGAATCTTTAGGGAGGGGTGTGTGTGTGTGTGTGTGTGTGTGTGTGTGTGAAGAGAAGAATGCAAAGACAGATCTGTCTGGATAGCTCTGGGCAAGCTGCAACTTCTGTGAGCCTCAGTTTTCTCATTTTTCAAATTGTAATACTAGAACCTTTCCAAGGCACAAGCTTGTCGTTAAGGAGCCAATAGCAAAATCAGTGGAAAGACTTCTTAAATTACAAAAATATAAATGTTAATAGTTATTATTCAAGATGTTCCAAGAAAGAAAAGAGGCTAAGGCAATTCTTGATCCCAGAAGTTATGGTCAGATTTCCTTTCAGAACAAATGGAAATTGGATATGGAAACCTTCCTGTAAGAAATACAGAATATAGCTTTGCACCGACTTTCACATCTTTCTTAACAAAATGTACAAATTTTCCTAACTTGACCACATGTTTAGATCTTAGGACAAGAGAGAATATAATTCTTTTTGTACTGTTTGTTATTGAATAAGCCATGTTTATGGTACCTAGCTCATAGGGAAAAAAAAAAAACAAAAAGAGCAAGAGAGAAATGGTATATCTGCCCCCCACCACCTGCTATTTTTAGATTGGCTACGAAGCCCTATTTGGCTGCCTTTGCCCATCTCATTTGGCAAGTCTTGAGCCGGCATCATTCAGAGATATGAGAAGCTTAGAAGGTGGAAAACTGGATTTCTTTGATTTTCCAGACATCATTGCTGAAAAAACATATCACCACAAGCAATTTGAAGGACATTGGCTGTAAGTAAAACATTAAGTGTTTTCATTTAGTGAGATGGGCTTATGCAATACAAAAGACATGATGTATTTCCACCTTTTTGCCTTAGTGGGGGGTGAGGAAGGGATGAACCTTCTGTCCTGATTGGATTTATATTCATTATCAAAAGAAATATTAATTTAGAAAAAGATGCATGTAGTGGGCATGCATGCACACCAAATATATATTTGCTCACACATTTTTATGGCTTTTTAGAATAAAATCCTTGGAAAAGAAAGGGAAACAATATGAATGCCAAGAGAAGAAACACAGAAACAATCCAGGAAATGACAGACATTAAGATTAATGTACTAAGATAATTTGAAAGCTAAATAAATAGAAGGTAAATAGAGATACCTGATTTTCCATCTTTAAGGATAAAGGGATGTAATATTATAGTCACAGATGAATTTTTAAAGAGTATACATGTCAGCATTTTATAGATAACCAAATTTAACCTATAGTTTCTATGAAGTGTTTTGAAACATTTCTGTTGTTGGGTTTAATAAAATACCAAAAGCTCTATTAAAAGTCAGGTTACGTATGTACATAGTTTTTCTCTTGCCTATATTATTTTATAGCTTTGGCACTAACTTTCCTTTAATTGTTAAACTTTTCTTTAATTGTTAAATTATCATTTTCCTATAACTGGATAATTTTACTAAATGAGTTAATAATGGTCAAGAAAGTGCTTAGTAAATGTTTTCTATTATAGTTACATTGGCATTTTAATATCTGCACAACTTTTAATAAAACTTATAACAAAATTAATTTAAAGCTAGCCCTTTTGCAAGCTATTTTAATTATTTTACAGAACTGCACATTTAAGAAGAAACTCACTTTCTCATAGCAGTTTCAAAGTTGATTATTTTCCTCCATTTCCAAAAGAGTCTGAGGAAAGCTTGTATTGCAGGCTTAGTCTTACCGGTAATGTAAAATAATTTTGCCTGGTAGGAAAAGCTGTGGACATATTGTTCTATTTAAATCTGTCATTATGAAATCAGTGGCATATAAAGAAGAATCAATTTACAATGACTTAAGTTCAAAGATAAAATTTTTCTACAGCCTTAACTTATTTGTAAAGGAAGTTCAGGGAGCATTTGTAAATTGATTTATTGTTTTCCAAGGACCTTTACGTACTTTGTCATTAAATCCTCACAATAACTGTGAGATAAATAGTAGTATTGCCTTTTATAGATAAGATAGAGGAACCTTTCCCGGGCTCACAGAGGTCCCAATTTGCATGCGACAAAGTCAGGATTTCAAGAGACTGGATGACTGGGAAGTGTTCTATAGAAAGGATGCCTACATGATGTCTCTGCACCAGAAGGGATCTTGTAAAAGATACTGGGGGTCCTTTCAAATGCACATTTCTGTGACTTTTATAGTTTTAGGTGGAACACAGGATGGTGTAGAGGAAGCACACAGGACGACCTGAATTGACTATACCCTGGCCTTGAGCAAGTAACTAGCCTCTCTGAACCTCAATTCCTTACCTGCATAACAGGAAATTTGTTTAATAACTTACAGTATTACTGAAAAGACGAAGTGAGATAATGTAGAAAAGGGCCAGGCACTGAATTACGTCATGGTAGAGCTATTGTTAATATGTATAAATCCAGATACAATAGTCCTTCCAACATCACAGTTGCCACCTTGCCCATTAGTGCCATGCCTTTGAAGGGGAGTACAGTGCTGCTTAGCAGCTATTTTGGGTGAATGAGGCAAATGAATGGAGAATTAGTTGTAGATGTTAAGAGCAGAGAAGAGGATTGCGTAGAATGGAACCCATGGATATATTTTGATGTGGAAACCAAAACCACAAGTAAAGCAATGCAGATAGAAGAAAGAACACTGCAGGAGTAAGAAATAGCTCACAACCTAGTCTGGTGGGAAGAAAGAGTATGAGAATCGTTTGGCTAATTCCTGGGCACACCGTTTGAGGACCAGCCATGTGCCAGAGAAGCCTCCAGCAACCTCTGTGGTTCAGGGAAATGGAAAGTTTCAGCAGTGGAACGGAATGGCTCACATTGGACGTGAGCTTCATAGTCTGATAGACATAGGTTAAAGTTCTGGCTGTGTTACTTGCTGACTGTCTGATTTTAGACAAATTATTCGACATCCCCTGTCTCTTGTAAAAGGAGGATGATAAATGCTGTTTCATGGAGTTGTTTCAAAGACTAAATAAGATATATATGTAAAGTGTTCACTTTATTTTTTGTTTTGTTTATTGCTTCCTCTGCCAACAATAATTCAAGATCTCTATGGGTGGGGCCTTCATTTTGCCTTTGTACCTGTTGTATGCATATAATAGCAGACCCTCAGATAAAGACTAAATAAACAAACTCATCAGTATCTGCATATAACAAGCCCATGGCCCTCACTGAATGATGTGAAGAAAGTATTCCCAAGATGCAGTGGCATTTATAAGATTTTTGTCACGGTCTATCCTTGTCTAAATTTTTACTACATATATTGCTCAACCAGAATATATTACATTCATGGTCCAATTATGATTAATATTTAATCACATAGTATTTTGTTGCATAATCTATTGTAAGTTTTATTTTTCTAATTGGACTATTGACCTCGTGGAGAGTGATATGTGTTTCTCACCATCCAGTCTGATATGTTTATAGTATCAGTAGTCTGGAATAAGGATATAAGTTGTGAATTATTGGGCCACATAACCAGGAATTTATGCTTGATAATGTGATCGGTAATGGTAGGATTTTGGCTGAAGATGAAAACAAGTTTTCTCTGGTGGTCTGCAATGGGTGTTTATCAGATGATAGGCTGAAAGACGTGATGTCTGTGGACAAGGAAAGGACAGAAAAATTTATATAGAAGTGTTTATGTTCTAATCCCAGAACAAAGAGTACATGTTGGTAGGTATTTTGAGGTATTTTTTGACAAACATGATGTCTCTTGCTTCTGGGTCTTTGCATGTGTCTTTGCCTAGAAAATTTCCTGTACTCCCTTTTCTCCATTTGCTAATTCCTATTCGTCTTTCAGTTTTTAGCTCAATGACACTTTCTCCAAGGAGCCTCCGTAGTACAAACCTAAGTCTGGATTAAGAGTCTCTCCTCTGTGTCCTCTTAGGACCCTACATTTTCCCTATTAACAATACATATAAAATTATATTGTAATTTTCAGTTTGTGCCCATCACTACTAGATGACAACTCCATGAAGATAGGAGTTGTATATGTCTTATTCACAATTAAACCCTAGCACAGTGTCTATTAATGAATATTTATTGACTAAATGAATGAAAAAATGACTAAAGGAAATGGAGAAAACCTCAAAATAATAGCTATCATTTATTGGATACCTGTTAAGTGATCAGGCCTCTCTTTAGGTTAATGTTTAATCCTTGCAACAACCCAGATGGGGCATTTGAGTTCAGAGAACTTAGCATGGTCAAAGTGATACTGCTCAGATTTGAACCAGGATCTCTTTAGGTCTGGGCCTCTGTTCTTTCCACTTGGTAATGCTGCTTCTCTCATACCTTACATTTGTATAAACTGTTACATGCAAAGCCATGATTTTCAAATGAAATATTCCAGATCCAGGTTCAATTCTCTTTCCATAATTCAAAGGTGTAAAGTCTTTACAGAAATGGTTAGATGATGAAAATACAAAAACTGATCAGGAGTTTTTGATTCATAAATAATAGAAACAATTTCAAGTTGATGTATATTTTAGCAGGGCTACAATAAATTCTGTGTTTTCTTTGTCATCTTTTTTTTTTTTTTCCAAAAAGAGAAAAATGAAGTTGGGAATAATTGTTACTAATATTACCAAGTTCTTTCTTCTCTTTGATATTTGATTATTTCCTGGCCTTCTGTTGCTATGAGCTCAGAATTCATAGGATCCTTACAAA
Source organism: Lontra canadensis (assembly GCF_010015895.1). NCBI lineage: Eukaryota > Metazoa > Chordata > Mammalia > Carnivora > Mustelidae > Lontra > Lontra canadensis. The sequence continues at coordinate 10,746,400 of NW_022630995.1, read as the reverse complement.
AGGTACTGTTGCTAATGGACATCATGGTGCCGTTGAGCGAATCTGATGCAGCTCCGTCTCAGCGGTTTGTTTTGCAGTGACTTTGCTTATCCCACACCCCTCAGATTGTGGCTTCTGGTAGGAGGGAGTTTAGTGGGTTTGCCCTGGAGGTTATTGACTCTGGCCATCCTTGGCCTATGACTTTTCTTTGCTCTTTACCCTCCCACCAAAATTTACTTCTGTCGAGAAGTGAGGGGAATGAGAATAGGGTAGTGGGGATTATTGTATTTTTGACAGAAACAAGCAGAGACCCAGAACTAAAGCAAATCACAACACCTTCCAAAGTGGAGAGAACTTCCACACATGCAAGAGAAGAAAATTCAGTGTGAAAAAGAATTAAACTTTATTTTCTTAGTCCTGCTAGAGTGTTTGGCAGCTGCCCCTGGGCAGCAGGGCAATTGCAAATTCAAAATCTCAGAAAGGAAATTAAAAATTTTAAACAGCATTTTTAAAAAAATCATTAAAAGATTAGAGTTTTCTAAACCCACAATTAACCAAAATTTTGTCAGAATCTCTTAGCAAAACATTAGATTTAAGTGAAGACTTTAAAACCAATTACAAATTTGAAAATATATTGCCCTAAAGCAAATATAATCTTAACATATAACTTGATTATCAGCTACTTTGTTCTGCCCGTACGGTTCGGTGAATGTTTGATGAAGCCACAGTTCACTATTTGCTTTTTTTTTATCTCTCCGTCAGCTAAATAGATTTGTGTTTCTGTTTTCCTTGTGACTTTGCATTTGTACTACCTGGCATTGGAATTTTGCTGAATGATGAGTTTTATTCTTTATGGGAGAGAAAGAGGAATGTGGACAACCCATGTCCAAGTAGCTTGTGGTTTAATGGAAGGAGACCTCAGGCTACTTTTAAAAAATTGGGGTATAGTTTATGTACGGTACGCCTGTAAGGTTTTGTTTTGTTTTGTTTTGTTTTTTTAAGGATTTTTATTTTATTTATTTGACAGACAGAGATCACAAGTAGGCAGGGAGACAGGCAGAGAGAGGAGGAAGCAGGCTCCCTGCCAAGCAGAGAGCCAGATGCGGGGCTCGATCCCAGGACTCTGGGATCACGACCCGAGCCGAAGGCAGAGGCTTTAACCCACTGAGCCACCCAGGCGCCCCAAGCCTATAAGTTTTAAACAAACATTTTAAAGTATGTATACATGCAACTAACCACCAATCATCAAAATACAGAATATTTTCAGTACTTCGGAAGGCTCTCAGATGAGCCCTCACTGACATTACCTACTCCTAAAGATAACTGCTATTCTGATTTCCATCACCATAAATGAGTTTCATCAGGACTGCTGTTTTTAACAGTGCTTTTCATGGAAGACACCATGAATGGGAATGATTGATACAAAGTTTGGGAATTGGAAGTAAGTTCAGATTCTTGGGATGAGATATATAATAGCTGTGGGGGTATTGATTACTTTTTAAAAACAGAAATTTCCAACTCGTTCCCCTCAATTCCACATTGGTCAGACGGAATTTTCCCTTAGGTATTCATCTCTATGTAGGATGTCCAAGGTCACCACATTGAATCCCACTTCCTCTTCAAGGGACATTTTAAGACTATCCAGGTTGGTGAGATAGTTACTATCTACACACTAAGAATAACTTATCACTGAGTCCTTTTCTTTGTGTTCCTGGACCTAAAAAGTTCCCACTCATACTTTGAAAGGGCCCCCAGTCCTGGACCACATCCAGGTCCTTTTTCCATCTCTACTTGCCCTCTCTTTGTAACTCTTCAGGAGCATACATCCATTGTCTCACACCTAATCCATTGGTTTTGGGGTCTCTGCTTCTGCAGAGAATGGAGATCCTTCCTTATCAGTACATATAGATTTGCCTTACTCTTCAAAGTTTGCATAAAACTGCATTATATGGATATATCCCATTTGTTCCAATATTTTGATATTTTAAAATGCTGCATAAATATCTTTGGACATGTCTTTTCTCATATGTATCAAATATATGGGATAAAATCCTAGAAGGACTTCTGAGTCAAAGATATATATACACTTAAAATTTAATAGTACCAAATTGCTCTCAATAGAGCTGGTACCATTTTATACTCCCACCAGCAACACATGTTACTTTTTATCCATGTTGAAAATCTGTTGCATGTGTGTGTTTTTAATTTTGCTTATAGTGTTTTTGTCTTGCAGAAATTTAAAACTTTTATGTATTTGAATTTATTCGTTTTTTAATGATTTCCCAGTTTTGTGTTATATCTAGTAGGACTCTACCTACTCTATTAAAAAAGTCTTTCTTGTTTCTAGAGCTTTTTTAAAGTTTAAAACTTTTATGTACCAAATGTTTATTTTCATATAAAATATACGACATACATTTTTGAAATAGATGACTAACCTAGTTGTTCCTAAACCAATTACTTAGTAATCTTTTCTCCCAGCGATGTGCAATGTCACCTTTATACTAAATCCTCTATTATATTTATGTCTGTTTCTAGACCTTCTGTTCTGTTTAATTCATTTGTCACTCATTCAGTGGCATCACGCTATTTTAATTGGTGAAGTTTCAAAATAAAAATGAATATAGTAGACTTGTTCCCCTTTTATTAATTTTATATTTTTAAACATAAAAATATATCTAAAGCCTTGTGGCTTTTTCCTTTATCCATGTGTACTTTAAACGCACTTAGCTATTTTTCCAACAAAAATTCTGATGGTATTTTCATTGGGATTGTATTAAATCTATATATTTAAGTTTGGGAGAATTGCTATCTTCATGATGTTCAATCTTCCTAATCATGAGCTTACTACTCATTTTCATGTGTTAAAGGTCGTTGTTTGTACTCCTTAGTGGTGTTTCAAAATTTCCTTCATAGTTCTCAAACATTTTTTGTCAAATATATTCCTAAGTATTTTGCCATCTTTTGCTTTAATATAAATGGGATTTTATCTTCCTTTATATTTTTTAACTGGTTGTTGTTTATATTAATAGATAGGAAGACAAGGTTGGTATATTTTGTAACTGTTCACATTGCTGAATTCTTTTAGTTGTAATTGGTTCCCAGCCCCCTGCCTTTATGTTGAAGCGGTTGATACTGCGTCTACAAATCCACAAATTGTGAGGTTTACCTCCTCATTTGCTATTTTTAAACCTAGTTTCTATTGACTGATTTCACCGGCTACTGTCTCCTCCAAAACAATGTTAGATAATAAGGGTGAGAGTTATCATCTTTAAGCTAACATATTTGAATTTATGTAAGGTGAAATCCACAAGGCTTTAAATATATTTCCTTAAACTCACCAAGGAGAATATGTCTTTAGAGAAGAAATGACATGAAGTCAAAATGCTTCCTGAAAGGATTCTTGACAGGTTTGAATCTTTCCGTTTGTTCGAGTGAATCTTCCCTGACCACCTATTTAAAATGGCTCATACCCTAACCCCCGGTCCTTCTTATTCTCCTTTCCTGGCTTCTGTTTCTCCGTAGCATTTATCACAATTTTCCAAGCTATGTATTTCACTTATTTAAATTTTATAAAGTATGTTTCTCTCCACTGGAAACAATCGCAGGGATTTTTACCTTTTTCTGTTTACTGCTGTATGTCCAGCACCTAGAAAACTACCTGGCACCCAGTAATGCTCAGCAAATACCTCATAGATGAAGCTTCCTAAAAAAATCCAGGAAAGGTGCAAGAAGAGAGATTTGCTTGCCTCGGATTAGATTTCAGTATAGAATAGGAACTAAGTACCTGAAGAAGTGTGGGATTTAAAAGTGCTTGGTGACATCATCACATTTTAAATTTCCGTTACATTGTCTTTTTCCCCATAGTGATGAACAGTAAATGGAGTCTTCGTATCCCAGAAAGTCTGGGAGGACAAGGACTGGGTTTGCTAGGCTGTGATTTGAAGCGGCGGGAGTTCCCATGTAGCTCCTTGACTGGCATCCATTTGGAAGGAAAAAATATTCTTCCTCTGTTTTGCAGCAATGACCACGAAAGTATTTCACTAGAAAGAGAATTCACCAGAAGGATTTGAGCTGCAGTGCAATCTTTTTTTTTTTTTTTTAAGATTTTTATTTATTTTGACAGACAGATCACAGCTAGGCAGAGAGAGAGAGAGAGGAGGAGGAGGCAGGCTCCCTGCTGAGCAGAGAGCCCGATGTGAGGCTCGATCCCAGGACCCTGGTATCATGACCTGAGCCGAAGGCAGAGGCTTTAACCACTGAGCCACCCAGGCGCCCTGCAATGCAATCTTAAGATTGCATTAAACAAGTGTACTTTTGTACCTAACTTGCCATTAAAATTAAACACAGTATAAGGTCTTTCTTTCGCTAAAGTAGTGAGAGACTTCATATGTAAAGGATACCATTTAGGCCCAGGATGTAACTATGATTATTAAGAGAAATGAAGGGTTGGGGCAGCTGGGTGGCTCTGTGGGTTAAAGCCTCTGCCTTCAGCTCAGGTCATGGTCTCAGGGTCCTGGGATTGAGCCCCGCATCGGGCTCTCTGCTCAGCGGGGAGCCGGCTTCCTCCTCTCTCTGCCTGCCTCTCTGCCTACTTGTGATCTCTCTTTCAAATAAATAAACAAAATCTTAAAAAAAAAGATTTTAAGAGAAATGAAGGGAGGAGGGGAAGGAAGAGAGGGAGGAAGGGAGGAAGGAAAGAAGGGGATAAAGCTATGAGATTTAAACAAATTAGCTGATGAAATTTTGTGCAAGTTCTGTTGGAAAATTGTTCAGTAGCTTCAATGTGGAAAAATGAGTTTCTCAGAGGTGACTGCTAAAAATACAGCAACTGGAAAGCTGAGGTTACTGCGTGCAGCACATTTGCCTGGTCGGTGCTTGGTAATTGTTTGTTCTAAGTTCCAGCTCTGGTATAGCGTCTGTGCCTTCAAGTTTGCTCCCAGCAGGATGAGGATTAACCTGAGCCTGAAGGACGTGTAACAAAGCTCGATTCGGAAGCAGGATTTGGGGATCTCTAGCTCGGAGATGCTCTTCACGTCTGTGCTATTATTAGCACCATGATTAGGCTGAATTTAGACTAGCATTTCTGTTTCACCTGATGGGAAAATAGGAGGTTACTGCATTTAGACTGAAGGAAATCACGAACCTCACCCTGCTATTGGCGGTGTTTTCAGATAAAAAATTGCAAGAGCCCCATGTTATGATCTTGAAGCGGACTTCCAAGCGGTCTGCTGTTCATCGGGACTAGTCTCTTGCCTCCTTGGACTGGGATTCCCGTAATGTAGTCCTTTCCTTCCTTGCACTCTATCCCAGCTAGAAGCAAAGGAATGCCCTCTTTAGTGGGGTTAAGGAAGGGTAATCCAGTCTTCTGTCTCTCATTTCAGTCAGAGGCAAGAAACAAGACCTCACCACTCCATGATCTCCACCTTCCCGTCTTACGGCCACCCTCCCTTGCTCATTCGCAGCAGACTAGCCCCGGCTATTTCTTGACCATGTCGAGCACGTGCTTGTCCCGGAGACTTGGCCCTTGCTAGTTGGCCTTGCTTGGGATGATTTCCCCTCACATTTCTCCGTGGCTCCCTCCAGCACATCCTCAGGTCTCTGCTCAAATACCATCTCAAAACCGGCGCCATCTGACTGACCTGTCTAGTAGTATCCCCTTCCCCTTGTTTGTTTCTCAGTGTTCTCTTTGACTTGCTTTATGTTTGCTTCTTATCTCTAACCCAACGGCCAAATTACATATTTATGTATAGTCTCTCTTCTTCCACTAGAACGTAAGCTCCACGAGAGCAGGGACTTGTTTTGCTGTGTTCTCGGTGCTCACAACGGCGTCTGGAAAATGAAGCAGATGCTTGATAAATATTGGCCGCATGAACAAAAGAATCTGCTTCAATCCTTGGTCCTTCTGGATGTAGGTTTCCCCTGTAATATACTGAATTCTTCTGGGGCACGTGGGAGTGTATTTGTCATTCAGCATTAGTAATTTATTTTTACAGAGTATTTGATTAAAGTGAACTTAAAGTGAATGTAATTTGGGGTATGTGTGAAGGTTTTGTATGACGTTGATTAATGAAATTTGGTCCTGGACTTTTCAAAGTACATACTTTTAATGTTGGTTTCTATCTTTTTCTACTCATCACACTCCTCTGTTAGATAGACAAGGATAAGGACCAAAATAAGAAATATACTCAACTCTTCATTTTCCATCCCAACGAACAACCTACTTGCTGGGACTATTTTGCTTGTGTTTGTTTTTATACTTTCCCTGAGGTCAAGAGGATCAATGTTTTGGTTCAGAAAGTTTGGCTATAGGCCACATAAGGGGAAAATATATGTAAGGAAAAAATGGGCTTTATAGCCAACAGTTTTGTTGTTACCTACTCAGCTTAATGATGCCTAAGAATTTGAAAGCAAGGTTTGCTGTGGATCATGCTCCTCTTATTTTTTCGACTACTGCACTTCCTTGGTTTCTTGCAACAAAAATAGATAATTAAGAGTTTTCTATACAATAGCAGACAAAAGAATTACTACCCTGCAAATATATCTAATGACTAAATATGCATTATTTAGAAGAATCAGTAGAAATATATTTATGTTAACCAAGTATGTGTCCCAGGAAAATACATGTTCAGATAGAATAGGTCTTCTTTTCATCCCATTATTTGGAAAATCTTGATAAGAAAAAATAAGATTCTATAAGAAACAACAGGAACTATAAGGAAAAAAGGATGTATTCTTTTTTTTTTTTTAAGATTTTATTTATTTATTTACAGACAGAAATCACAAGTAGGCAGAGAGGCAGACAGAGGTGGGGGGAAGCAGGCTCCCTGCTGAGCTGAGAGCCTGATGCGGGGCTCGATCCCAGGACCCTGGGATCGTGACCTGAGCTGAAGGCAGAGGCTTAACCCACTGAGCCCAGGTGCCCCAAAAGGATGTATTCTATGTAGAAAAGATAGCAGTGAGTGTGAAAGACAGTATGGAGGATCCTCAAAAAGTTAAAAATAGAATTACCCTATAATACAGCAATTACACTATTAGGTATTTACCCAAAGAATACAAAAATACTAATCCAAAGAGATAAATGCACCCTGAGGTTTATAGCAGCATTAACTACAATAGCCAAATTACGGAAAGAGCCCAAATGTCCTTGACTGATGAGTGGATGAAGAAGAAATAGGATATATATATATGATGGAATATTACTCAGCAATAAAAACAATGAGATCTCGCCATTTACAATGATGTGGACGGAGCTAGAGAGGATTATACTAAGTGAGATAAGTCAATCAGAGGGGCACCTGGGTGGCTCAGTTCATTAAAACGCTGACCTTTGGCTCAGGTCATGTCCTGAGATTGAACCCTGTGTTGGGTCCCCTGCCCAGTGGGGAGCCTGCTTCTCCCTCTCCCTGTGCATTCCCCTAGCTTGTGTGCGCTCTCTCTCTCTCTCTCTCTCTCTCTCTCTCAAATAAATAAATAAATAAATAAAATCTTTTTAAAAAAAAGAAGTCAGAGAAAGATGAATACCGTATGATTTCACTTAATGTGGAATTCAAGAAACAAACGATCATAGGAGAAAAAAAAGATAATTTTTAAATCTAAGATAATTTGTATATAATAACATTTCTCACCTCTCTGAGCTTAATTACAGTTAAAAAGTCTTTTTATTCTATACTTTGTATTAATTATTTCCACAGAATTTGTTTTTTTTTCCTGTTTGTATTTTTTTTTTTTTTTAAGATTTATTTAGTTTAGAGGAAGCGAGAGAGAGCACAGGCTGGGAAGAGCCAGGGGAGAGGGAGAGAGTCTTAAGCAGACTCTGCATATCCCACGACCCTGAGATCATGACCTGAGCCAAAACCAAGAGTTGGCTGCTCAGTCGACTATGCCACCCAGGGGCCACCGCCCCCACTTCTATGTTTTGGTCTGACTTTCATATTGGAGATGGTCCTTAAATGTTCGGTGATTCTTGGTTGTTGATGCATACTTAGAAGACAGTTACAGAGAACATGATGAGAAGCTCTCAGACTTCTCGTTGCTTTTACCGTACAGGGACCCAACTGTTCTGTCGGGGAGCTCAGAAATGCCAACCGCTGCAGTCTCTTCAGAGAAGAATTTCCAACCTCCCGCTGAGACAACGTGCTGTCAGCGTTCTGGAAACTGAATGGAGGAAGGAGTCCTGGGTTTCATAGTTCAGCATGTGGATTTTCATTTAATCCCTCATCCCCGTGCATAGCTGAGACACAGCAGTTGTAACATCTCAAGTTAGTAACTACGTCTTCAGTCAAGGAGGGCCCCGAAGACATGGGTTGAGGAAGGGCATCTTGGGCTCTTTCTAGTAAAGACTCAGTTAATCTTTCTGTTTCAGCCATACTGCAGGACAAATACAAGATTAGTGGGGCATACACGTGTACCAGTTAGGGCCTCTCCTTTTGGAAAAAGGATGCAAAGTTAGTTCCTGGGCTTTGGAAGAGGCTGTGTGAAAGACACTGACTTCACTTTTCAGGTTTACTTTCACAGGCAGCAGGGCCTCCAGTTTTTGGAACGTTCTGGGCGGTGAGCTGAACGGGTTTCCGCAGCTACTCCAATCCCTGCTCAGCCAAATCGGGTTCGCTTGCGCAGGAGCTTTCTACCACCAGTTATTTTGTTTCCCTCTGCCTTCTGTTATTTTACCATCATTGTCTTTTTTCTTGTGCATTTTTAGGAGGGAGTAAAGAAAAACTTGAGTGTTGAATTTGTCAAGTTTCCCCAGAGCATCTACGAGCTCACTGTGGAGTTGGAAGAAATCTCAGAAACCACCTGGCTCAGGGCTGCTTAACCTGGATTTTAAGGAGCTTCGTGAACCTTCTCTGTTCCAATTGCACGCAACATTTCGTATGGAAGTGTTTGCGTTTATTTTTCTGGGGTGGGGAGGGGATCTGTAGCATTTGCCAGATTCTCCAAAGTTAGCATCCCTTGATAGTCACGGTTGGGGAAACTGGTTAGGAGTGGTGAATGTCAGATATCTCGTTGATTCTGTGAGTCTGACAATAAAAAAAAAACCTTGATTCTTAGTAGAGAGGTCACCGAAGGGAAGAATGTTTCAGGCGAAGAGCTTTCCGACTCTGGTTTTCCTCAGCGCTCTCTCTGGTGTATAAATATGGACACACGTAAGATCTTCGCTCTGGCCTAATGGAATGCCTTCTCCCTCTTTAATGACAGTTTTGTCCTCCCTTGTGAGGAAGAGTCATCTTCCTTGATGGAATGATGCCCAGGGTTATGAATAAATTAGGGAGATTTCACCTTGCTCCTTAACTCTCTTTATCTTAGCTTTAGCCATTCCGGGAGGTCTTCGTCTTGGGATCCCCTGAATTCACAAGGCCTCTAGGAGTCTACCTGCATGGCCCCCCACCGGGCAGCCTGTGTAGCCGTGACTCATCTTAAAGGAGTAAGAGCTCCAGGCAGCCTGGAGTTGGTGGGAAGGGGTGATCTCGGGGCACATCAAGGCGTTCTTCATTCAGCTCGTGCTCTGTCCAGTTTCTGTGGATCCTTGTCTGAGAGCTAGGGAGAGCCTGAAAATAAAACCTCAAAGGGGTATTTTCATGAAAACCTCTGGAACATTGGAAAAACAAAAGCATTGCTGCTTTGGGCTTGTCTAACACTTTAAAACTGAAATCATGAAAATTTATTCCCTACTTTGGCGGAACTGTGACACAATGTGTATTTTTCAACGGCTTCAGGGTGTTTCTATGGCAAGGGTGAGAGTCTCAGAGGGCTTGGCCGTCATCATAGGAAACCAGGAAAGCAGGAAAACAGTGTTTGTTGTTTGGAAGCTGAGAGAATCGTGATCATCATTGCTTGTGAGATAGCTCCTGGGGAGGTGAGGGGGCATTTGGGGTGTTAAAATGTGTAGACATTCCTATCGCAAGCCTCCTCATTGGTTGAGGCAGGGGAAACACGCGACACCTGTCACGTGTTAGGAGACCTATTCGTGAAGGGAAGGGATATGTCTTTTTATGCTTCGACTTTCAGGCATGCTGTTTCATTAAAAAATCTGTAGTCAGAATGATCTCCAAGTGTCACTGAACCTTCAAGTCCTAAAATTATAGGATTAAAATTTCACCAAAAGGATTACGTGATTTGCATGTGGATCAGATCCCACAGGGCTAAGGCTGCGGATAAGCCGTCATGTGGCATTAACCGGAGAGAGACTCCTCTGTGGACACTCTCTAAGTCTTCACTGGAGTCAGTAGGAAGGTGTCAAGCGTGAGGACTGTGGGGCTGCGTCCCCCACAACATATAAATGCTGATGATCAACTCTCCTTCCGAGGTGACGCCAATACCGGCCCTCTCTGGGGGGGATTAATACATTGATTGGCTCTCTGGATGGCAGTGACCTTCCCAGTGGGAGAAGTCTGGCTAATCCCTTAGTTTCTCTGACAGCAGGTCCGGAAGGATCCTGTTGCCAGGAATCGAAGGTAGTTGTTACCTTGACAGCAGGACAGCAGCATGCTTGCGTCTCTCCTGGTCCCCATGTGATCCTTTGCTGTGACGCTTGTGTGTTTATACCTGTGCAAGACTCAGGAAGGTGGAGACAGCCCACGTGTGTCCCATATGCCCTTTTCGGGAGGCTGGGCCCGCTGGGGTCAGTGTGCGCTCTCTTTGCTGCTCTCGCAGTCATCAACAGATGGGACCGCTTAGCCAGAGGGGAAACTCTCAGGGAGGACGGCATGATTCCTGATATGGGCAAAGGGCTGGGTAAGTAGGCGTCCTTACACTTTCAGCAAACCAGCTAGCGATCACGCTTCTCAGCATCGGGCTCGTTCGTGGAACGAACGTCTTCCCTTTCAGAGTGGCCACGTGTGTTGAGGGACAATTCTTTTTTTTAAGGATTTATTTATTTATTTATTTGGCAGAGAGAGCAAGAGAGAGATCACAAGTAGGCAGAGAGGCAGGCAGAGAGAGACGGAGAAGCAGGCTCCCTGTGGAGCAGAGAGCCCGATGCGGGGCTCGATCCCAGGACCCTGAGATCATGACCTGAGCCAAAGGCAGCGGCTTAATCCACTGAGCCACCCAGGCGCCCCTGGACAATTCTTAACATCACACCAGGATTGTCTCAGGTTTTTCCACCACCCCTGTCTTTCTCATTGTATTATTTCTTCCTTTATGTATTCAAATGTTTTATACACTGTGCCTGGCTTGTGCTATGGCTTTTAAGTGTTGGGAGGTGAATTGGGGGGCGTTTTCAGGTCGGAGGCTGTCTCTGTGGTCCCTGTACTGCTCTGCTCCTCGTCCTCTCACCTGGATCTAATACACTTGGCTCTCCCTGCTGCAGGGAAGCTCACCTCTCAATTTTTACCTCAGGCTTCAGAAGAAATGCTAGCTTTTACACAAAGTTCTGTTTGAAACAGGCTCCAGTGTTACCTGTTTCTCACTGTGTAATTGAAAAGATCGTCACCAGGACGTATTCTTAAGCGGTTATATTAGATCATTTGCAGTTTCTCCCTCCCTCCCCTCCCCCTTCCCATTCCCTTGCCTAACCAAAAAATCCTCTTAGAAGATTCCATATCTTAGAGGGATGCAAAAACACCGGGCAGAATAATCTAATTCAAACTTGTGATTTATTTTATTACGGGTTTCCACCTGCTCTGAAGCACAAAGCCTTTTATAACCCTGCTGTCTTTGGTGGCCGTCAGTTACGGTGAGCTGAACATCTCAGCACCTCCCACCTTGGGAGCACAAAAGCAATCACGTCTCTATCTCTCTGCCCCCAGCCAGCCCATTAGGGTTCCTGTGGAATTCTCCTCCTCCATGCACTTGTGGAAATTCCCCCGCAAGATGCTTTTCATTAGTTCGTGCAGAGCCCAGGCTAGATAGAGCTCACGCCTGGGGCTTCCCAGGCTGGGTTGCCAGAGCTGCCAAAACTGGAGCTCTGCCGTGGCCACTGCAGTCTGGCTGCGGATCCCAGGGAAAGGCTTGCTGCGGCTGCCTCATTGGTGCCAGCGTGCCACAACGTCGCCGTCGCCGCCCTGGTGTGGCTCTTACCTCAGGAACCTCAGCCAATGGTGCTTCTGCAAAGTAAGGACAAGAATGCTTCCTTGGTGTACATTACAGTGAAGACGGGGGCCTCTAGAACGGGCTTGGTTGGCCTCAAAGCACAATGAGTTAGACACACGGTGCTTTCTTCTGAGCTGAACTGCCTCGCTTCTGCCACAGCCAGAACTTCCACCTGGAGCTAATCTAGTTGCAACTCTGATGTTGCAGCTGCCTTTGAGCCTGGTAAGCTGGGACTTTGCTGCCACCAGCACCTTCTCATTTGGGATCCTTGCTATTCTCTTGGCCAATTCAGTTCTTGAGAACGAAAAATAAAATGTTTCTTCCATCAGTTTTGGGAATGGTGGGAAGTTCTTGTGCCCCAAAGCTCCCAAGTTGTGAGTCAGCTGTTAATTCATGTGTGCAGGGCTCTCACATGCTGCTGGAACGCTTGGGTCCCCCGCGTTCTGCTGTCACTGGTAAAGCCACTGCCCTCCTACCCTTAAGTGCTTTTGCTGAATTTACTGCAGCAGACACCTTGCTCCCTTTGGTAAATTTTCTGTTGTCTCTCATTATATCTTACTTTATTTGAGGTTTCCCCAGTAAATCAGACATAATTGTACACGTGTAAAACCTAATTGTGGGTTTGATGTAATCATTTTCCCAAGAGGATCCCACGTCTCAGGTAATCCAGTTTATGCCGGTAGATTGTGTCTATAAGAAGCATGAAGGGTGGTAGGTATCCTCTTACTGTCCCTGACTTGGGTGTATCTGAGTCTTGTCTCCAGCCCAGCCAAGGCTCTGCATTTGCAACCGGCTATAGTTCAAATTTCACATATTTTATTTACACATAGTACCCCCCTCCCACCAACAAGACACTATATCCTCTCATCTTCCCTTTTTTTAAAGAAAAGACAAACTATTTCAAATATTCAGAAAATTATCCTGAAATAACCAACTATTTCAAACATTCAATCATCTATAGAAACAAACACAACAAATACCATGGAGCCACCCCCTACGTTAAAGGAATGTGAACATTTTACTCTCTTTGCTTCAGATATTTTAAAACAAATACAATGTTATAGAAATAGTCAAGGTCCTGTTGTTGCTTCTCCTCAGCCCCTAATTCCCCCAGAAGTAAGCATTCCTGAAGTAGATTTTTTTTCCTTCCCATCAGTGTTTTATGCATTTGGTTTATATGTTTGTATCCATATCAACACACAATATTATTTTATGGGCTTAAAAATTAAATGTATGCTATTATTCAGTAAATAACATAATCCAACTTGATTTCAGTCAAACTAGATTTTTCAGATTTTTTTTCCATGTTGCTACATTAGATGTAATTCATGTGTTTTAACTGTTATAGTAATTATCTCTGAGACTATACCACATTTGGATATATACATCTCTCAGATGATAGGCCATATGGCTACTTTGAAGAAAAAGTCCCCTTCTTTCCCATTCTTCCAACTTTTGCCTTATTACCTGAAAAACATTTCATTCTTACTTCTGATTCTAATTACTGGCTTAGTTCTAGAAGCCTTCTTACCTTATTTGGCTCCAGTGTTGGAAGTAAACTGATGTCTGAATTCAAAGACTCGGCAATTTATGGACAAGAAAGGAGTCCAGTTACAGGCTCTGAAATGATGATTTTGAAGATGCTCCAGGGGGAGCCTGGCCTATCAGTACAGCATGCGACTCTTCATTCTTGAGGTTGCAAGTTTGAGCCCCACATTGGGTATAGAGATTACTTAAAAAATATATATATATCTTGGGTGCCTGGGTGGCTCAGTGGGTTAAGTATCTGCCTTTGGCTCAGGTCATGATCTCAGAGTCCTGGGATCAGGCCCACGTCAGGGTCCTTGCTCAGCGGGGAGCCTGCGTCTTCCTCTCCTTCTGCTACTCCCCTTGCTTGTGTGCACACGTGCTCTCTCTCTCTCTCAAGGAAGTAAATAAAATCTTTTACAAAAAATAAAAAAAATGAAGATTTAAAGGTTTATATAAGATTGGTGCAGATGCTGTAACTGGGATGGTGGGAGCATGTATGGTTTTAGCAATTCTGTCTAACTCTAAAAACTCTCTAAACCTCAAATCATGGGTAGCTTATAGAGTTGTTTTGGGTATTAAATGAAATGATTCACACAAGGCTTGTGGTGAGTGCTTAGTACAGGATAAGTATTCTGCTCACCTTCAGTATGGTTATTAGATTACTTGAATGCAGATAACCTTTATTTTGTTAGTGGGGTCTATAGATAATTACTCTGGCTCTTGGCCAGAGCTGTCTCTGTGTGTATTCAGGGAAGGAGGTGGAGGGAGAAATTGAAAAGCTCTTATAATCTTAAACTTACACAGAAGATCCCCCTACGCATGCTTCAAAGGCAAGATAGACTTTTGGATGTGTTGAGAATTCCGTATTATTTCAAGGGAATTGTTCAATATCTTAACTTTTTTGGGGGCGGGCGGGGGCATACATGCAGTGTTGGGGGGGGCAGAGAGAGAGAGGGAAAGAGAGAAACTTGAACAGGCCCCGTGCCCAGCTTGGAGGACAATGCAGTCCTCTATCTCACAACCCTGAGATTATGACCTGAGCCAAAATCAAGAGTCAGGCGCTTAACTGAATGAATGACCCAAGTGCCCTTATCTTAACATCTTCTAAAGCATTATCAATAAGGAGATGTAAATATTGTGTTGAAATATATTCTATAAAGTAACTTCAATAATTCCAGGACACTACATATAATCTAAAATGGTCTTTTAATATGTATGCTTTAAACGCTTTAACCTATTGGAGCCTCCCACCCCACCATGTCTACTCAACTCTGTGTAAGCCCACCTCTAAATTAAAATGTTTATTAGCAAACAAACGTGCATATATGCACATAGAAGTAGTTATGGGCCATCAGATTTAGAGGGAAACTTTGTTCTTGAGGGATTTCAGTGCCTCCATCTTCATTCTCATACATCCTGTGTTATGTTGCTGCTCCCTGAAGGCATTATTTATCCAAACATACACAAATGCTGTCAAAAGAGACAAGGTTTGTTCTTCGCTGGGAAAAATGCGTAGGCTAAAGGTAGGATGGGAAGCTCTTCAGAGTGTTTTTTTTCTTCCCAAGTCTCAAATTATGCAGAGTTGGGTTATTTCAAATGACTCTACTAAGACAAGTGATTATAATGATTGTACCCAGAGATACAGTAGGAAATGGTGCTAACTAGGGGTGCTGAACGCAAGGAAAAGTCACACAGAAGGCTCTTCATATGGAAATATTTTAAAGAGTAATGCAGTAATCCTGGAGATAAACTGGGCTGTTGGTTTTGTCCCAAATTTCTAAGCAGTCAACAATGGATCATGGCACTCTCACAGTCTGACTTCCTATTCTCTTAATTCAGTGGGCATTCTGAAAATTTCAGTTCTTTCACAGGCACAGAAAATACAGAGGTATGGGCTTTGGGAAACACTGCATGTGTCTGTCAGGATCTGTCTCCTAATACTTGTTTTGTACCCATTTTCAAAAACTGCATGCATTATGTGAAGACTTTCCTCTCTCAAATATAATAATGTCTGTAGTAACAACTAATGTAACACGATTTTGTTTTTTACTTCATTTGTACAATAACCAGTAAATCTTTAGGGACTATATCTAGACAATATGTAGAATGACTTAATTAGGCAAAATAGAGATGATTTTCATTAAGGGATACAGATAAGGTAAACATATAAACATGTAAACAAGATAATGTAAACAGAGCAGTCTGTTAAATAAGGATAATCTGGCCACAGTTTCATTTTGTTTCTTTTTTTTTAAAGATTTGTTTGTTTATTTGAGAGAGGGAAAGAAAGAGGGAGATCAAGGGGAGGCACGGAGGAGAGGGAAAGAAACCTCAAGCAGACTCCCTGCTGAACATGGAGCCTAATGTAGGGCTTTATCCCAGGACCCTGAGATAATGACCTGGGCAGAAACCAAGAGGCAGACACCCAGCTGACTGAGCCACCTAGGTGCCCCTGGCCAGTTTCTATGCTTCAGTTCATTTTAGGTATGAATTTTTCTTAGAGAATTCAAATTCTTAAAATTGATGAAATTCAATACATTTTTATTTCTACATATTTCAATAGCATTCCATTTTCCCTACATTTTCTCATAGGGAATTTTTCATTTTGATTAACATCTTAAAATGAATATTTGTATTTATATATTTCAAATCTCAGTAAGAGATTAGGAGCAGATAGCCTTATAGAATTTCCTGCAGAGTTTTGCTCAGATATATTTCCTATAGATTTTCAAGAAAGAAATAATTGATTTTCAGTGTTTTGCCAATTAATGGAAATTTGTACATCATATAAATTCAGCAATAAGTGCAGAAGTCTAAAAACAGAATGTCAAGAACAGAACCTGAAGGAGGGTCAATAAGAAAAGAAATGAAGAGATTCTTAGATTGACTTAAGTATCATGAGTTATTCTACTCTCAATGAAAAATTTTATATTATTTGAGATTCATCAAATAATTGTTGTTTTTCTTCTTACAGATACCCATACCTGCTTCATAACCACCTCTGGCTGTAAACCTCAACACTGATGCTTGACCTGTTGTAAGTCAGAAAGTCATATATGGAAAAAAAACAGCTTTGCCTTTTAACCTCTGTTCTATCTTTACTTAAAAAAATTGGGTTGCCTGGGTGGCTCAGTCAGTTAAGCATCCTTTCTCTTGGTCTCAGCTCAGGTGTTAATCTCAGGGTCATTGCTGGGGACAAGAAAAATCTTTTTGTGTCTGTAAGCAAATGCTTGACCTTGTTCTGAATTGATAAACTGTATAGGTCTAGCTTTACTAATTTAAACTCCCAGAGTTCTTCTTGTGCTACTTGTGAATAGTCAATAAATCGTTGCTATTGTTGTTGATGATGAATAATAGGAAAGAATGTGGAGAAGCATTTTTTCTTCTGTAGCTTGATATAAAAAATTTCCTTTTCAAACCATTATAGGGAGATACTGATTATTTGTAGGTCTTACAACAGTGGGTCATTTATGCATCCCCTTATAATTTGATCTAGATACAATAGTTTTTATCTTCGCATGGAAACAAACTAGAGAGAAGTAAGAAGACAGCATTTGGAATTGTTGGCAACTTTAAATGTTCAAAAAAATGAAGTCACGAAAGCAAGAGAACAAAAGGCCTCATCCTGGCTGATTAGATGATTTAACCAGCAGTTGGTGTTGGCACCAAAACGTCAGCCAGACTGTTAAAAAATATCTCAGGGGCTGAGAACTCTGTCCTCTTGGGGAAAAGATCTAAAGTGTGTCCCTCATTATACCTTTCAGTACACAGATTTCCCTTATGAATTTCTAATTGGAAGAAAAATATGAGGATATGGTGTTGTAAGAAATCCAAGAGTGGGACACAGTAATAAAATGTAGTGGCCCTTCTGCAAGGGAGTTTTATCCTCTGCGATTTGGGAGACAGAGACTCAAGTTTTGTGTTACCCAGCTGTCCCCTCACGTCTTCATCTAAGCATCCACGGCTTGTATATTGGTGCTCAGAGGGATAGATCCCAGGAAAAATGGATTGGAAAAATGATCACATTTATTGTAAGGAGACTTTGCAGAGTGGAGTGGCACATACAGGATCTTTCTCCAAACACTAGGCAGCCTGTGTCTATTTTTGGCATTGTATTATAAATAGGACTTGTGCTTATAGTGACACAGGGAAAAAAACACCTTTAAGAGGATTGACATTCAACTCTACCATTTCTTAATATTTAAGGCTGCAGTGTTTTCATGGATGCTGCTTATCTGTTAGTATGTTTTATTAGCTATGTAAGTCTCAGGCTTTAGTACATGTAAGGATATGTGCTCAGGGGAAGCTCTGAGAGTGTTTTCTAAAAAATCCCCACTTGTTAATAGGGAGTATTACAGTGAGGTTAATGAAGTTCGCTATTTTCTCTTTATAATTTTTTTGTACTTTTTTTTTTGTAATTACAAGAAACTGGGTTTTTGTGCACATGCTCAGCTCATATGACAGTCTTCATTCTTTCAGGATAAGGAAGATCTTTTTCTTCTCCTTCAGTCTTCCATGAAGTCACCAGGGCCAAGTCCTACATTTTGTAGCTTGAAATCGTTGACTTTTACTTACATATACTCCATCAGTTGTCAATGAACAGGCTAAAATTTAGGCAATTGAAAGCTTTTTGGGTTTTCTTTGTTTTTGTAACCTGTAGAATTGAACTTATTTCAAATTCTTGGCCAGTAAGACCGTATGTGTTAGTTTTACACAATGTATAATATGGCTTTCTGTTGGATCAGCTTAATCTTTCAGAAGAACCTTATGAATCTAACTATGTTAAGAAAGAGTTTCAAACTTCGCAATGAGCTTTTGGGGTCTGGAAAACTTGCGTCTCTTTTCTACTGCTTTGTGAAGCTGTTCTGTAGGACTCTTGGTGAGATGCAATCGCCAGCGAGCAACAAGTAAAATCCCTATATCCTGGGAAAGATCAGTGGGCAGAGCATTGGATCACAGAAAAGCAGAAATGAGTTTCAAGAGGGATGCTAAAGGCCAGATGGCCCGGCAGACATCTGCCAAGATTTCAGAGGCCACAGGACAATCAAGCCAACGAATGGACTGTGTTCTGCCTATTACACAGACAGCATTAGAGCAAGGAGTCCTGGTTATTTAGCAAAAATATGTGCCCAAGATTAGAAAAAAAGTAAGACTTTATTTAGCTGCTCCCTAATAGTGGCTGGACTTTGTGATCTTTGCAATGGCTGCCTTTTGCTCTTGGCTCAATTGTTTATTGATTGCACAGATTCTATTTGGATGGTGTTTGATTTTCACTGACTGACCTCCTTCCCTTACATAATTACTTATTGAGTGACTGAGAAATCCTGGGCCCCATATTAGAGCTGGATATATATAATGAATAGGAAGGGTATGACTTCGGCAATTTGGGAGGTCTCTCATGCACCTTGTGGTCTAGTACGGAAGATAGAAAATGGAGCAATTAGTTACAATAATGCATAATGAGGGGTATGAAAGAGAAGGTGCAGAGTCCTATAGGTACACATGGCAGGAGAACCTATTATAATCTAGAGGTCAGAGAAGGTCTCCCTGGAAGGGATATGTAGGCTGAAACTTGAAGGATAAGTAGGAGTTTGCTAATAAAATAAGGAAATATGCCAGATGGAGAGGACTGTGTGTATAAAGTTGTGAAATTGAGAAATACTTTGGCATAGTTGAGGAATGGGCAGCTAAAGTGGAAGGAAGGATAAAATGGAGGATCTGGAAGGTGTCTGTTCTTTCTTTCCCTCCTGTACCGTAGGGCAGAAGGCAGGCATGATGGAGGTGCAGAGAAAGTTTTGGTGGGCATAGATTCCAATTTTGGCAGGAGGAAGTACTTCATTGGAAGCGGGAAGTATGTCTCCAGAAATGCATTGTGGGAACAGGGACTGACCACAAAGGCAGAAGACTCGGGGTTAGATTAAGGTTAAATTATCTATATACTGTGGCTGAAAACAGTTTGCGAATCAATAGAATATGGAAGTAGCTGAGATAACCTAGGTGATATGTGCAGAGAAATGAGAGAAGACTTAAAAAGAACCAAGAACCCTAAAGAACATAGACATTTAGTTGACAGACAGGAAGAGCTGCAAAAAAGATTGAGGAGAGGCCAGAAAGAGAGGAGAAAAACCAGTAAACTGTGATACCACAGAGGTGACACCAAGAAAGTCTTTTCAGGGCTGGAACTTTCCTCAGGTCACAGAATTTAAGGGAGTGCCAAAAAACCCTGTAATTGAGGTAAATAATACTTTAACACTTTATTAAAAAAAAATTAAGTTGAAGCAAAAATTCATGATGAGCAAATTTCTAAATAAAGACAAGATCAGAATTGGGACTCCTAGGTGGCTCAGTTGGTTAAGCGTCTGCTGTCGGCTTGGGTCATGATCTTGGAGTCCTGGGATGGAACCCCACGTTGGGCTCCTTGCTTAGCAGGGAGTCTGCTTCTCCCTCTCCCTCTGCCCCTCCTCACCAGCCAGACCCCCACCCGCCCTCATACTTTCTCTTTTTCTCACTCGCTCTCTCTTGAATAAATAAATAGAACCTTTAAAAAAAACTCTGTTAAGAAAAAGAAAAGACAAGATCAGGATTACTGAATTTCCTTTTGTCTCAGGCTTCAATAAGCCTCAGGACACTATTATAATATTAGATTTAGAAATCTTTTATATTTAGAAGTTCGATGTTTTATTCATATAAAAAGAGGGAGTGATAAATTGTGTGAAGTGTGGCTGAGAAGTCAGTCAAGAAATGGGTTGAAACGAATCCATTTGGATTTAGGGACCAGCTCTTGGACCTTTTCTCTAACTTGCTTTAATAACTCATAAGAAAGGTTATCTTATCGTCTCTGCAAGGATAATCACCACCTCCTAAAAAAGCCAAATCTTTTTCTGAATCAGGAGATTGTATAAAACATAAACATATTTTTTTTTCTTTAAAAAATGTTTTATTATTGGGACGCCTGGGTGCTCAGTTGGTTAAGCAGCTGCCTTCGGCTCAGGTCATAATCCCAGCGTCCTGGGATCGAGTCCCACATCGGGCTCCTTGCTCGGCAGGGAACCTGCTTCTCCCTCTGCCTCTGCCTGCCTCTCTGTCTGCCTGTGCTCGCTCACTCTCTCTCCCTCTGTCTCTGACAAATAAATAAATAAAATCTTTAAAAAAATGTTTTATTATTGTAAAATACATGTAGTATAAAATTTACCATCCTAACCATTTTTTAAGTGTATAGTTCAGTAATATTAAGTAACTTCATAGTGTTGTGTTGCCACAATCTATCCACAGAATTCTTTTCATCTTGTAAAACTAAAAACTTCTCATCTTGTAAAACTAAAACCATACATCCATTAAAAACTTTCTTTGACTTAAAGTTTATTTTGTCTGATTTAATATAGTCACTCCTGCTCTCTTGGTTACTGTCTGCATCAAATGTCTTTTTCCATGCTTTCACTTTCAACCTGTTAGTGTCTTTGGATCTAAAGACACTATATATAGTGGTAGAAAACATGTAGTTGAATCGTATGTGTGTGTGTGTGTGTGTGTGTGTGTGTGTGTTTTCCATTTTGCCAATCTCTGTCTTTTGATTGGAGAGTTTAGTCTATTTACATTTAAAGTAATTATTGATAAGGAGGTAGTTCTGTCATTTTGATATTTATTTTCTATATTCCTTATAGTTTTTTTTGGTCTCTCATTTCCTGTGCTAACAGATAAAATTGACTGACAGTACACACAACTTTATAGTTCAAGCTTTCCCCTGGAAGTTGCAAACCTTTGATAGTCTCCAGAGTTCCCAAATAGTTACATCAGACAGATTCTGCCGGTATAATTGTTGTCTGGGTGGGGAGACAGATGGTATTTTCTGCTGTAGCATCTTCACAGGATCTTCTTTCCTCAACTATACATTTTTAATCTCAAGTTATCTTTCACATTAACTTTACGGTGAAGGGAAATAATTCCTTATTTAAATGAATTCATCTTTATAAGTTCTCTGGATGGATCCTTGTTCTTACTAAATCCATGGAACAGGCATATCTGAGGGTCAGAAATACAAGCTGGGGAGCCAGGCAACTAGGTACTGTTGCTGAGAATGTCCATGTTTTACCCTCGAGAGAGAGAAGTCCATTTTAAAGTCAGCTTTAAAACAAAACAAAAACAAACAGTTTGGGAGGCACTAGACTCTTTTAAAATTTTAGTTTTTATTTTTTGGGCACAGATTGTTTTTAAATAATTTGTTTCTTAACAAGTTCTTTAGTTTGAAGTACTATGCATAGACCAGTGCTATGTACAATACGATCCCCAGATCCTTCCCTAATAAAGATGTTTATCTACATTCCTTCTAAGTGCTCTGTTGCTTATTACTTAGATCATACCTTTTGCCCTCAGCTCTGATAAGGCTTACAGGTTTTGTTGTTGTTGTTGTTGTTTGTTTGCTTGTTTTTGCTCAGATACTATTTTTTATTTTAATCATTGTTGGAATACCTCAGAAGATTAGAAGTAACTTGTCACATCCCAGCCATGTGCCCCAAATCTAGGGAGCTCCACGTTCACCTCTCAGTATGTCAAAAGCTTAATTACATTTATAAGCTAAAAATTTTTCATTTAGATATCATAAACTCAACCTCTGGCCTTACAATGATCCGCTGTCTGGGTTTGGCTATAACGGTCAAGGTTATAACCCTGAAGTCCCATGTCTGGGCAAATCCCTTAGTACTGAGCAAACCTGGGCAATTAGTCACCCTATTTGACCTGCAAGTATTCCTGGATTGCTTTATTAAAGTCATTTAACCCTTCCACGTCTATGTAACAGATGACTTGGCTAATTTTACATGTTCAGGTTCTTGCTGAATTTCTGAGGACTCTGTTCAACGATACTGCACAGTCATAGACTGCTAGTAGTTTGGAGTGAGAGGGGAGTTAGGAGATCCTGCACTGCAACCAACTCATTTTACAGATGAATAAAATCCCAATTGCACTGGAGAGTTTTGGCCATCTTCATTTTACTCTGGCTGCTATGGTACCAGATTTCTGCAATGTCTTCAAACATCTCCTTTCCCACTAATTAAAAACAAATGATTATGTTGGAGCATCAGCTACAGTAACAGGAAAAAGTAGCATTCAGCTAGTTTTAAACTGTCCAATAATCTTTTTCTAATGCCTCTATTTGCGTCACAGACATTTTAACTTCCCTGGTGTCTAAAGTCCAATGTCTCTCATGGATTACTCATATTATCTGAGTGTGAAAATAAATGTGGTCAGGTTAATTAGCATCAATTTTAATAAGATCCCAAAGTAATTTAACACAATGCTTCCTGGAAAGAAAGAAATTAAGCTTGATAACTGAAATGATGGGATTTAAAATAGAAGCAATGCAAGGGGCACCAAAGAAAATAAGCACAGGAAAAGGAGAAAGATATTGTGTGTAATGTGTGTGATATATGGGCAGGTTTTTTTTTCAGAATCACACAAAGGACTTTTGTTATTTTGCCTCCAAGGGAAGTCAGAGTCCAGTGGTTTTCAAACGAGCAGACTGAGCTTGTAAGCTTGTTGAAAATTCAAATACCTTGCTCTTATCCTTGGTCATTCTGATTCAGTAGTTCTGGAGTGGGACCTGGAGAATTCTATTTTTAATAAACTTCAAAGTGGCTCAAACGCAACTGGTCTGGGAACGACTGAGCTAGGCTGTTTGAAGAGGCTTTCCTATTTTTCACTTTGGGAAAAATATTTAATGGTCATTTCTCAGACTTCACTTTTTGAAAGGACACATATGATTTTGTTTCCGTTAAAGAGAGGGAAATTGAGGAAGTTGGAGTCACGTTGTAATGTAGGAATATGAGAAAAAGAGGATCTTTACACCCAAGTTTCACCTTGGAGAGTATATTAAGGTCCTGCAGTAAGATGTGCTATAAAAACAAGGGTGAATTCCTTCAGAGGGTAAGTGGGACTGTGCAAAGCAATCTGTATATTCTACATTTGACCATAAGGAAGGGGCAGAGTAGGGGTGGGTCCTGGAAACTGCCCAAGAGTCCAGCATTTTCAAACCCTAGTCTGACTTGTGCCGTAGAGATCGTCTAATGCTAATGGTTTGTAGAAGAAATGGCTGAAATCTCTCTTGTTCACTATCCGTAATAGAAGTATCTCTTATTAAGGGCATGTTTACAAGGCCATGCACACATACCCGCGTACCCTGAAAAGTCCTCTGGGAAACTTACATAAAGCCCCAAGTTCTTAATTAGCAGAACAGATTCCCCAGCCCTGTCACTTAATGGTATAGCAGAAGACGTGCTTGGCAATTAATTGGATGCGCTGTAAAACTGGAATCCTGACCACTTGTGGTCATTAAAGATCCCAGGGTACTTTCCTTATGGCAGGTGGAGTCTTGGAAAAATTCCAACCCTGATAATTAAATTAGATTCTGCCCAGCTTCCATTTACACTTTCAGTTGGACTTTGTTCTCTTTGTATCTCTAATTGCAGTGAATTTGTAAGTTAATAGAGAACAACTGGATTCTTCAGATGACTACAAATGGTAACACTGTCTCCTAACTTACTGAGTAAGATTTACTGGGTTAGTGGTCTACAGGTGTACTTTGTACAAAAGTAAATTGTTGGATTGGCATCTAAAGAGACGGGGTATCACTCCTGAAAAATTAAGCCTGTTAAACATTTCAGTGTATAATTAAAAGTACATGCCCTAATAACATTATAAATCACTTTTTTGATGATATCTTTCTACAAACAAAATAATTAATAGGCATACTTATTAGCAGACTGGATCCATGTTTAATAAAAAAATCAAAATATAAAAAGGCTGATCTTAGTTATTAGGTTAGAGGTAGGGATAAGAGCAGTGAGACACACTGGGAACCAATATGATGGCTTAAAATTTGTTGATGCCGAAGTTTGCTTCATGTTCTTCATTAAAAACAATTAATCTGCACCTTATCTACTACATTTTTCCAAAATGAGGAGGTTTGGAGAGCAGTGGTCTTATATATACATATATACATATACACACATACATATCTACATTATATATATATATAAATAGTTATTTTTTTTTACTGCCACAAATTGTTTTATTAATAGAGATGTATTTTCAGGCAAATCGAAATTCAGTGAACTGTATGTTTACTGAAAATAGAGTTCTGCTATATAAGGTGAGAAAACTCTTATACTTTATTATTTATTTAAAGTAGAAAGATAACACAAATATTTAATTAAATTCTATAAGTTATTATTTGGTAGGTATCTTCTGGGAATTAAAATTCTCTCAGAAATACATTTTTTTTCTCAAAAATATTTTTAAAGATAAGAATGAAAGATTATTTTCTTATTGTGGATAGTAACTTTTCATTTGAAAAGTATTTAACCCACCCTCTGTTAATAGACCAAAAAAGCATTTTTTTGGGTATGCAGATTAACTCATATACATTTAGGAAAGTAAAATGTGCTCCTCTGTTTGTATGGTTTGCCAACATGTCTGAGACTAAGTTCAGTTGAAGATTGTTTATGTCTGCTTTTGTTAGCGTGAAACTAATTTTCTGTTTCAAATAACATACCTGGCTCAAAATTCCTACTTTTAACACAAAATGGATCAATACACACATCCACACACTCCCCCGTCCCACCCAGTGCTTAAAACTTGAGAATTTATAATGATTTTCTGTAAGATTGAAATCAGAAGGTAGATATCAGCTGGTTTTCAGCATAAGAAAACTCGTTTTATTACCTGAGTTAACGTAAGGAAGAATTTTTTTGAAAGTGCACTTAAAGGTGCTTGTAAAAATATAAATATAAATAAAATTTTAAATATAAATAAAATCCTGTAATTTTAAATATAAATTTTAAGTATAAATAAAATCCTGTAATGAAGTGGAATTAGAAAAATTCTCAACATAGATGTCTTGTAAATGAATTTGTCTTATGCTTGGAAAAAAATTAGGTAGGGATTGGTAAAAATTTTAAAGCCCAATGAAAGGAAAAAGGGGAAAATGGTGCATCAGGTTTGTTATTTCTTATAGCTGTTTAAAATGACATAACGGAATTTTGCTACAACTGGCTGATTGAAACATGTGTTCATCTCCTTTTTCTCTAGAGACTTTTCTAAACTGAAAGTAGTAAACCTTCTTCACACTCCGCAGTGTCAAAGAGAATGCGATAGTGGCCATTCTCTAATGGGAGAATTCCCACATTACTGATGTGGCAGAGGGATCTACCCTTGCAAGGATGACCGGCTAGCCCTTCCAAGATGGAAGGGGTCTGATGTAGTAACTCTATTGTAATTCAAAATAATTTCTCATTTCCATTATGATCTCTTCTTTGATAATGCAAAATTTTGAAGTTTATTTCTTAACTTCCAAACCTATTTTCTAGTTGTCTTTTTGTTATTGATTTCTACCTTAATTGTTTTTGGAAATTGTATTCTCTATTTCTATTCCTTTAGTGGTTTCCCTAGAAATTACAACATGAATATTTAATTAATCAAAATCTAAAGGTAATCAATACCTATATTCTCTTCTTAGACAATAAAGGTCCTTAGGACATCTTAACCTCATATACATCATTCCTGTTTGGACAGGTGGTATTGTCATGAGTTGATTAACCGAAAGGATATTACTATTGCTATTTTATAAAGACAATTTTTTTAGATTTATCTATGTACTTACCACTTTATTTTGCTCTTTATTACTTTTGTCTTCTTTAGGATTTTATTTAGAAGTGCTTTCCTTGTGCCCCAAGTATACTCTTTAGAATTTTCTTTACTGAAGATTTATTTGCAGTGAAGTGTCTCTGTTTTTGCTTTTCTTTTCTTAAAATTTTTACATATTTATTTGACAGAGAGAGAGAGAGGGATCACAAGAAGGTAGAGAGGCAGGCAGAGAGAGGGGGATGCAGACTCCCTGCTGGGCAGAGAGCCCGATGCGGGACTCAATCCCAGGACCCCGAGATCCTGACCTGAGCTGAAGGCAGAGGCTTAACACACTGAGCCACCCAGGCGCCCCTGTTTTTGCTTTTCTTAAAATATCTTTATTATGCCTTTATTCTTGAACAATTACTAGTTGTAGAATTCTAGTTGGCAAATACTGTCTTTCATCCCATTAAAGATATAATCCCACTATCTTCTGGTTTCCAGCGTTGCTGTTGAAAAGCTAACTGCCTGTTCCTTATTTTTAGTTATTTTCCTTCTTATCTGGATGATTTTATGATTTTTAAAATTTATTGTTTTCTTTGCAGTGCTGCTCTTTCCATTTGAATTTCTTTTTATTTAACCTGTTTGCCATCTCCAGAGAAGTTTTGCATTGCTTCTGTTAGGCAACAGCCTGAGATCACCTCAATTGTGTTCATGGGTCCAGGTTCCTTGGTCCACCCAGGTGATAAAGCTTCCTATTTTAAGAATTTGTAGTCCTTTGGAACCTTAACTTACTGAAGAGAGCTTCTCCTTTTGGAATCTCCACACTGTGTGCCCAGGGCCTTTGTTTTATTCTCTTGGTTTGTCAAGTGCTATTAGGGCAATACCGTCTCTGTGCTGGCTTATCTCTCTAGTCTCTGCTTTCCTTTCAATTTTGACCTGGTAATTGCTTAATATCTTGCGATCGCTTTGATGCTTTAAAGAAGACTGAACAAATATTTGATCTGGCAGTGTTAGTCATTTTCAGTAGGAGGGTGGTCTAAATAAACTTTTCAGTCATTGTTGGAAACCAGAAAGATTTCAACAGAATTCTGGAGTCAGTAAGTAGATGGAATGGAGATAATTACCATAGCTACATGGTATAATGGTAAATTTACCATTGAGTGTTTTCAGGAGACAACACAGAATTATAGAAGTTTCATTTGTGCCCACAGAACTTTGTAAGGCTTCAGGTTCAGAGATGCTAGATAAAGAGAGAATGGAAGTAAGTTATAAGGCCTTAAAAAGACTGATTGCATAATACTAGCAACAAATGACTCTTTATACTCCCCCATTAGAACTTTCTTCCCTGAAGAAATTGAACTTTCTGGAGCACCTGGGTGACTCAGTTGGTTAAGCATCTGCCTTCGACCAAGGTCATGATCTCAGGGTTCTGGGATCAATCCCTGCATCGGGCTCAGTGGAGAGTCTGCTTCTCCCTCTCCCTCTGTGCGCTTTCTCTCTCTCAAATAAGTAAGTAAATAAATAATCTTAAAAAAGAAAAAAAAAAAAAGAAATTGAACTTTCCTGGATCTCTACATGCTGGCCATAGAGTTTCCCCCAGATGATTCCCACGGACATGTCCTTGCCTATCCACTGCAAAGAGAAATCCATTGGTTACAATGATTACTCTATACAGCACTTCCAGCCACTTTTTTCATAGGTATGTGCCTCTTTTCAATATGAAGAGTAACCAAGAAACAGCAAAAAACTGTAGAAAGTTTGCTTTGTGAAAGAAGAGACAGAAATAGGGGTGCCTGCGTGATTCAGTGGGTTAAAGCCTCTGCCTGCAGCTCAGGTCGTGATCTCAGGGTCCTGCGATCAGGCCCCTCATCGGGCTCTCTGCTCAGCAGGGAGCCTGCTTCCTCCTCTCTCTCTGCCTGCCTCTCTGCCTACTTGTGATCTCTCTCTGTCAAATAAAAAAATAAAATCTTAAAAAAAAGAGACAGAAATAAACAAATAGACAACGTAAATACAGAGAAACAGTGATGTTGCCAAGAACTTCAAAAGATAAACCAAAACTAATGTTCTTATAGTGAGAAGAAAGATACTACTTCCATAAAACTAGAGCAGGATAAAATGAAAAGATAAAGGAGAAAAGAAAGATCTCTTGAAAAGTGAAAATGTGATGGCTGAAAAAAAAAAATCAGTGGAAGAAAATCTCCCAGATAGTATAACAAAAAATGAAAGAAAAGGAAAATGGGGAGCAGAGACTTAAAGGAGCAGTCAACTAATTGGCGTTCTAGAAAAAAATAACAGAGTAAACAGAAGGAAGAAATATAACAAATACGTAATATAAAAGTTGAAGTATAGCAGGTTTCTAGATCAAAGGGCACTTCGAATGCTTTTAAAATGAATGCAAAAACCCATATCAAGGCACATAAGTATTACACTGCAATATGCTAAGGAAAAAGAATTTTTAAAAAGTTTCCAAAGCAAAAGTTTAGATTACTTTCAAAGAGGAGATACTCTAAGTGTCACTGAATTTCTCAAGGCAATCAGATTGCTTGAAGGCAAGAGAGGAATAACTAAAATTTAAGAGAAAATTATTTCAAACCTAGAATTCTATACCTAACCAAACTATCAATAAAACTGTCACAGAATAAAGACTTTTTAAGATGTCCAAGGGCTCAAGAAATTTATCTTTCACATACTCTTTTTGAAGAGATTTTTTGAGGAAGTTTTCCAGTAAAACAAAAGAAGAAACTTAAGAAAGAAGACTTAAGATATAAAAATTAAAAAGAAGTCATTAAAGTCCCAGGGTAACTCTTATGCTAGAGGCCTACAATGTATTTAAATTGCAGTAAAATGCCAGAGGGCTCAGAAGATTATTTCCCCCCCACACCTGTAAAAGATAACATAGTATCATGGATACAATGGAGCTTTTGGAAATAAAAATGGAGAATAATTAAAATAAAGATTCTACAAGAAGGAAAAAAGGCAATTAGAGACTTCAGGAAAAACTTTATCTAAGAAAGAAAACATCTATTTCTTAAGTGAACATATTTGTATGAACACATATGCAAATACTATTTATGAACTTGTTAAAAATAATTCTTTAACCAGTAGTGTGCTGATAAACTAAAAAATGGACATATCTACATACATACATTTACGATAAAGTTTACTTGTATAAAGGATATAAAGCCCACAACTTACAAATAATGAAATATACATGACTCTTTATAGTTAATAAAGTCATTGATTCTTACATTATACTTTTGTTGAGTTTTGCTGAATTCTTAGAATAATAGCTAACCTATGATTTTGACTGACAAATGAACATACTTCTGATATGAATGTTAGTTGAATTTTCTTTTACCTTAACAAGTAAGAGAAATGAGGGGTACCTGGGTGGCCCAGTCAGTTAAGCATCCGACTCTTGGTTCTGGCTCAGGTCATGATCTCAGGGTCAGAGATCCAGCCCCGTGTCAGACTGCACCGAGATCAGAGTCTGCTTGAGATTCCCTCTCCCTCTCCCTCCTCCCCTCCTGCTCGCGCTCTCCATCTTTCAAATAAATAAAATAAATCTTTAAAAACAAAGGTAAGAAAGGGGTTCCTGGGTGGCTTAGTTGTTAGGTGTCTGCTTTGGGCTGGAGACATGGTCCTGGGGTTCTGGGATTGAGCCCCTCATTGGGCTCCCTGCTCAGTGGGAGGCCTGCTTCTCCCTCTCCCACTTACCCTGTTTGTGTTCCCTCTGTTTCTGGGTCTCTCTCTGTCAAATAAATAAATAAAATATTAAAATAAAATAAAATTCTTCATTAAAAATAGAATATGCTGCATTAAAAAAGAAGTAAGAAAAATGAAACAATGAAGACATATGTTAGGACTGCACTCATTTGCCAATGACACGAATGACTTCATTGCTGAAATGAATAATGGAAAAGCATTCCTTCATTTTTCATTCTATTTGCAATGTAATGGGTACAGACATAACACACTTAAGTTATATCTAAATTATTAAACTTATCTCCATTATTTTCCTGGTTCTAAAGTCTAGACAGTTAATAAAATTCAAAGCCCAGATTTGTGACATCCGCTGATTTCAGTGGTGAAATGTACCCACCATGGTCAATATCATATGATCAACGTGTCACTGAACACAGAGTTGGGAAGGTGTGGGTAGCAGCATAGCATTTTATAGTATTTCTACAATACAGATACAATAAATGGAAGTAACTTCAACAGGACAGATAATAGTAAAATGTAGTAACATGATTAGGAATTTCAATGTTCATTACCTTTACTTTAAAAAAACATTTATTTATTAATTTGAGAGGGAGAAAGAGAGAGCGTCAGCTAGGGAAGGGGCAGAGGGAGAGGATATCCAAGCAGACTCCCCCTGATCACAGAGCCTGACTCAGGGCTCAGTCTCATGACCCATGAGATCAGGTCCTGAGCTGAAACTGAGTTGGACGATTAACCAACTGAGCCACCCAGGTGCCCCTCATTACTCTTACGTTTAATATAACTTATTTAATTATAAGTTTGTGTAATTTAATTTTTAATAATGGCTATATTTAACATTTAATTTGCTTTATTTAACATTAAGTGGCTATATTTAAATTTAATTGGCAAAATTTCTGAAACAATTAGCTTTTGCAATTTGGCGCTACTAGGCTCCAACATACCACTGGATACAGTCCTATTGCGTAGATTGGGGGAAACTAAGTTGGAAGTGGTATAAAATAGATAAATCTTCAGTTCTCAGAGCATAAAGCAAAAATATAATGACTAGAAATGTTAAAGGAAAATACATTTTTCTAAAATTATTTAAATATGATTAGAGAGAGAAGGATTGGGAGGCTGAGTAGTTATAGGGCAAGATAAAGTTTTTATTAGAGGCCTTACCTTTAATATTTAACTCTGTTTTTTTTTTAAAGATTTTATTTATTTATTTGACAGACAGAGATCACAAGTAGTCAGAGAGGCAGGCAGAGAGAGAGGAAGGGAAACAGGCTCCCCGCTGAGCAGAGAGCCCGATGTGGGGCTCCATCCCAGGACCTTGAGATCATGACCTGAGCTGCAGGCAGAGGCTTAACCCACTGAGCCACTCAGGCGCCCCTTAACTCTAGTTACATACTAAAGTTTTTTTTTTTTGTTTGTTATATACTAAATTAAATTTATTGAATTAAATTAACCCCTGGGTGTATACCTTAAAATATTAACAAGAACAAAATAGGTGTAAAAAATGTGTTTTAATAACATAGACGTTTTGGAATGATGTAAGATGGTATTCTCCCTCGCTCCATCCTGTGTTATTCACTGCTCCGCTCTGTCAACAAGGTAAATGGTCTCATTTACTGCTCCAGGTGTTTTGTGTCAAATTATTATATGGATCTAAAATTTGATATAATGTTTGGATATTTCTGACCAAGCTGGTCTGAAGGGGTATTTAAAATTTTGCCAATTTTTGGTCGAGAGCTTCAATTGGGACAAATTTGAGATGTTTCCTCTCTGAGTATGTAATTTGCTGCTTTCTTTTGGCAGTCACTGAACTCTATGGTTTTAGGCCATTGCTGGCTCACTAGGATTTTAATTAGGCAGCCAAGTCCCATATGTTGGTGTGCACTGCTCTAATTTCTCTAGTATGTTTATTCGTGTGATTGTGACATTTTAACACCCTGCTTTCCCGGGGGACAGACAGGCAGTCTGGTAAGTTGATATAGGATGAACCCACCCGCAACTTCAAATCCTGTCTGGAAAGTGAGTACATTGTAAATTCTGTTCATTCTTCTTTTATCCGGTCAGTTGCTTTTGTTTCTTCTTTTTCATTCCCATTTCAACACTATTCATTTCCATTATATCCCTTCAGTTTCTGGATTATTGCCCTGGCCTCCTGACTCATCTTTCTACCTTCAGACTTCACTGTTCAGTCCATCTTGGATAGCATCACTAGGGTTAATTTTCCAAAATATCACTTTAATGCCTCTCGCCTGCTCAAATATCTTCAGTGCTCTTCTTGTTTTCTAAGGTAAGTTCACACTGACTGACTCAGCCAGTAATCTCCACAGTGAGGTGGGTGAGCCAGGGGATGGGAAAGACATCAGAAGAATGTAGCAGAAACGCTGATTCCATATACTGTATGAACAATTATATACAATTTTAGGTAAAATGAAAATAACCTTCTCTAATGTCTCATATACAGATTGATGCAGGAACGGCCTTTCAGACTGTATGTCCCGTGACCATACCACTCATGACACCTGAGATATCTTGAAGTAATTAAGTTTCAAAGATCTTAGAGTGTAGTAGTAGTGGTTCCCTCATGTTTTGGGTTAACTTCCAGCATATCGTGATGTTTTTCTATTTAGATGTATCTAGTTATGATTTATTGATTGTATGGTTTCATAAACAGGCAAGCAGCTTAAAAAGATTGCAAGAAAGAAATCAGATTTCAGAGAATAGTAACTGTACATATAAGAGAACAACAGGAAAGATCAAGCTGTTATTTCTATTCTTAGTGTAAATGCTTTGTAAGCCATATTATTATTATTATTATTATTATTATGTATTATTTGTTTCATGGGTACAGGTCCGTGATTCATCAGTCTTACATGACACACAGTGCTCACCACAACACATACCCTCCCCAATGTCCATCACCCAGTAACCCCTCTCAGCTTTCCTCCCCGCCCCCCAACAACCCTCAGTTTGTTTCCTGAGATTAAAAGTCTCTTATGGTTTTTCTCCCTCTCTGGTTTCATCTTGTTTCATTTTTTCCTCTCTGTAGGCATATTATATAGTAAAAATAGTGCAACTAATCAGGTCTGACAAGAATTTGATCAAAAAGATTCAAAATTACTGAAATGATGATTTGAAATAGGAATTCATGTCCTTATATTTCATAATACATTTCACTGTAAGTGTCTATCATATTTGAGATTTTAGTTAGTCAAAGTATGAAGCCATTAAACTAGCAAGATATTTGTTAACTGCACACCTAGAAAGGACAATATTCTGCTTTTGTGGAGCTTGAATCTCAGTTAGATTTGGAGGATTCTTTAAGGAAAGAAAGTACAAAATGGTAAATGCAAAGTCAAGGGTGAAGGTGAACATTTATTTAGAATGAGAAAAGATCACCACAAATTACTCATCTTAAAAAGCAGGAAATGCCACAAACAACACAAGATCCAGAAGAACAACATAGCGTTTTTATAAATGAACTGCTGACATGTGTCTATAATACCTTCTTCATATATACATAATATAAAGTATATATAAAATATAAATACATATATATAAAAATATATGTTTTAATTTTATTTATTTATTTCACACTCGTACACAGAGTGCAAGCAGGGGGAGCTGTGCAAGTCAGAGGCAGAGGGAGAAGCAGGCTCCCTGGTGAGCAAGATGCGGGCTAGATCACAGGACCCTGGAATCACAACCTGAGCCAAAGGCAGGCTTTTAACCGTTTAAGTGACTGAGCCACTCAAGCGCCGCTTCTTCCTTATATTTTTTTAGCAACATCTTTGAACACCCTTTTGTAGGACAGTAACTTTGCAGTATTTTCTAAAGACCTAATAGAAGAATATTCATATTTCAACACTTGTTTTTATTATTAATAATTTGTTACTAATAAAGTTATACAGGCTTTTAGGATTGTAGTCAAATTTGGGGAAACTTTTATCATGTTAATATGTGAGCTGTAAGTTTTTGGGGAGGTTACTATTTTATCATGCAAGATTAACTTTAAAAGCTCTTTGAACTAATAATACCAATTCATAAGAGGAAATTCAAATGCATTTTAAAAATGCCCTCATGTTGCAGTGAGTGACATACCTACCTGCACAGTGAAATTATTCTTACACTATGTATTTTGGCTTATTGATAAATATGTAGGAGTTTCGTTGTAGGAACACCTGTTCTTTATTTGTTTTGTTATGTTGGTGGCAATTTTGCATGCTGCTTTATCTGGTCCTGCCAGATTTCATCAGGACAAGATACGTGAGACAGACTCGGATGTGCTCTGATAGACAGCACACATAAACCTTGTGGCCTCACACATGGACATACTTTCTGAGAGTAGTAGCTGTCGATCTCTGCCTCACACACACAAGAATTATAATAAATTCTGTTCCATGTGACTACAGTAAAAATAAAACAAAAAATCCGTGATTTATTTAAAAATGAATACGGCGACAGGAGAATTTCCGATGAAAACCAAATGGTTTCTTTATAATGTTACCTATCAGATGACTGGGAGGATTTTCCACAGATTCCGCTTCTGATTCCATAATCTCACACAATGTTTCTAATTCCAGATAGTTTTGACCCTGCATGCCCTAGAATACATTCGTATGGTGGTATGACCTCTGTGTGCCTTGGCACCACACGAGTCTGCATAGTGGGCAAGAGCACTCCTGGAAGGTGTCTTCTCCCGGGGTGGCTAGTCATGGCCTAACTGCACATGGACAAGCTTAAGACCCACAGAAAGATCTCTCACTCAACCTGAGCTCAATGTACTTCCAGCCCTACTTCCCCTTAGTCAAATCTCCAAAAGGGTTACATCCACTTATGTTCCCTCTAACACAGAGGAGGTGTAACAGAAAACTCGGAGTGGAAAAGAGCACTGTCTTAATTACGGTCAAAATACCTTACCTTTATCTCACCTCTGCAACTTTTACAGAAATATCCCTTGTGGGGGCGCCTGGGTGGCTCAGTGGGTTAAGCCTCTGCCTTCGGCTCCGGTCATGATCTCAGGGTCCTGGGATCGAGTCCCACATCGGGCTCTCTGCTCAGGGGGGAGCCTGCTTCCTTCTCCCTCTCTCTCTGCCTGCCTCTCTGCCTACTTGTGATCTCTCTCTGTCAAATAAATAAATAAAATCTTAAAAAAAGAAAAAAGAAATATACATTGTGGGGGCGATGCTCACGCAGGTGAACAGTCCTGCACATAATCTTTGCAAGCATCATGGTCTCTGTCTTCAAAAAACGAAGTCAAATAGCTACAAATATTTTAATTGTGTTTAAAGGCATTTGACATTTAATAAAATATACAATGTTGCTGGACTTACAAATGCTTTTGAGATGTCTTTCTCATTTAAAAGTGAAGAAAAAACCCATTTGTGTATCTTTTGCTACCTATGTCAGCCACTAAGCTCAGTTATCAAAATAAAATGTGCAGAGCTATATTTTGAATCGGTAGGTCACAAAGGGTTATTCAAAGATTAAGGAAAAGGAAAAAAAGGATTAACAAAAATGATATTAAATCATGTTGCTCTTATAAGATATATTGATTTTTTTCACAGATGACATAAAGGATTTTTATACCATAAAAAGCAAAGCATAAAACTATTTAAAATATTTCATTAAGATACATTACATAAAGTACAAAATATAGACTTGTTATACATATGTGTGTACATACACACCTATATACATTGGGCAGTATGCCCCAAATCTTTACTAATAAGATGTACAATCCCAAATATCTGGGTATCATTGAATGAGGCATTAAAGACCCTCAAAATTTGGCCCCAAAGGACCCTGTCTCTTTAGCTAGCCTGAATTCTTCCTAGTCCCTAAAACAAATCTTTATATTCCTACCCCACTGTCATTATCCAAGTACATCCTACGCCAGCTTCCAACTTGGAATATCCCCTTTGCTTCTGGCTAACTCAAATCTTACTTAAAGGATCTGTTTTTTTTTTTTTTTTAACCTTCCCTTGACTTTTTCAGAGTTCTCTAATTTTGTTAAATGAATAATACTTACTATTTTTTAAAGATTTATTTATTTGAGAGAGAGACAGAAGGAGAAAGAGAGAGAGAAACCGTGGGGCGGAGGGGCAGAAAGAGAGAGAGCGAGCGAGAACCCCAGCAGGCTCTGCACTGAGCTCAGAGCCTGACACAGGGTCGATCTCAAAACCCTGAGATCATGATCTGAGCAGAAATCAAGAGTCTGACACTTAACTGACTGAGCCACCCAGGCACCCCTAGTACTTACTGTTTGTAATGTGCTGTTAGCACTAAGTGATACCACACTGCAAAGCTTCTGTTTTATTGTATTATTTGTTTAATGCAATGTAAATCATACTTTGTAGCTTCTCAGAGACGTAGCCTCCCTCCTATGCTTTTGTTTCCACACAGCCCTTAACACAAGGCTATGCAAATGATAGCCCCTCTATGAAGATTTGTACAATCAGTACCTTTTCTTGAAAAAATCAAGTTAAGAGGAGATATCTTTGGAGTTCACAAAACCCTCTGTGGGGGGAGGGTGTGTTAAGGCAGTCATCCTGACAGCCTTCTTCCCCGTGACACCCTGGGAGAAAGTTCTTCCTCTAGACATCCATCCTATGCTGAGGCTGTCATCCTCAGGGTGCATATCAAGTATGAGGTACACACTAGGATCTCAAACTGTGACACTAAAGGGAAAGAATGGCTTCATTTAGAGTCCCAGTGTGATTAACATATTCTCTTTCCAAATGAGATAATTTTATCTTCTCAACAGCTTACTTTTCTTATTCATCATAAGATCATATTCACTAGCAATGGCAGATGGGAGGGTGGGGGTGTGTCTGTCCATCTCCCGCTAGTTTGGCATCTGTGGAAGGAAAGCAAATTGATTAAAAAAAAAAAATTCCTGTGTTCTTTGTGAATGTCCTGGTGGAAGCTCCTTTGTGTTTCCCTTCTCAGAAGTGCACTTTCCCTGTCCCTCTGTAGATGTTGGTTCCTTCTTAACAGCAGAGGTCCTCCTTGCTCAGCAGTCCTCCAGGATCGAGCAGCTATCATCCAAAAAGCGTGAGATAGTTGGGAACTGCATGACTTAGACGGATTATTAAAAAGCCATTGTCTGTGCTGTAACTGGGTTTATGATGTCTTTTCATCTCGACACCTGCCGACATCTCAAGGTTCTAATTAACTGTCAATCAGGGCAGAAAGCTCAGAATAAGCAGCATTGTGCCTGGAATTACTATGTGGAAATCTATGCAAATTACTTAGGTTGAAGCTAAGAAAGAAAGAATCTGTACTTTAGAGAATGAAAAGCTATATTAATCCAGGATTATCAAACACTGGTAAGTGTATTATTGACCTTGTCATGACGCCGGACAGAATAATCCTGGGATCTAGAGCCCAGATTTCCTGGACGTTGGTAAAACACGCTGACTCTGGCCTGGCACTTCCATTAGAATCACAAGGAGTAGAAAGAACCAAGCCTTCTGCTAATCTGAGTGTGCCTGGGGTCCCATGCCCGTGAGATTAGGACAAGCTCTACCCTGTGCCACCCACCTTTTCCCATCTGTAGCCATCTCCTACTGCGTTATCAGATGCTCCAGATGGAGCTGCCTGTGCCATTGTTAATTATTATTATTATTTTTATCTCTTCACCCATAATGTCTCTAAATCTCCTGGCACGGCAAATGTTGTCTTTGTTGGAAAGAGATGCTAGACTTCTGAGATGGTGCTGGTGCCATTCCTTTGTGAGCTCTCAGGAGCAATGTGGATACTATTCAAGCTTTAAAAAATAATAATTATGTCCTGACACTTAAAAAAAGTGAATTTCTTTGTAATTGGTTCTAGTATTTAGGACTGCTTTGAAATTCACTAGGGTTTTTCCTTAAAACAAGAAGAAAAGATTTAGCTGATTTCTCTTGTTTGGGATCCTTTGGGATGAAAAGCACTAAAGAAATGTAAGCTATTATTAATCCGCCCCTTCTCCAGACACACGTCAACGGGGGCTGTAAAATGTATATCAGCTAACGATATATCTCGGTTCAAAGGAAGCTGCAAAATTATTTTTAAGCCTGTACTTTGAATGTGCCCAAAGCCTGTCTATTTCCATGGCAATGGAAGTGGCATCCTGCGGCTGAGGCCCGTCGGTTTCAGCAGTTACAGCAGGTGCAGCTGGATGGAGGCTACTACCTCTGGGACAAAGCCCAGTGCTTTTCTCTAAGCGGTTTGTATAGCAGGGCTGGGGAGTGGGGTTCCTTCTGCCTGGATGCAGAGGGATGGGCAGATCTTGCCCCTTTCTTCCAAAACTTTGCATCCTATAATATGGACCATTGGTGACTGTTTCCTCTTTTGCACCTGTTTACCGATATTGCGGCGTGAGGAGAAGAGAAACCCATTCTGTCTTGTCCCACAGAGCTGTACCAGTTGTCTGCCTCCTTGAAATTTTTGAGTAGTATTTCTTTTACCATTGTTGCTTCATAGCTGTTGTTGATGGACCCCAAACAATCCAGAAATCACGGTCACTGCTCCCGCTGTCCTCCATGAGATATTAAGTAGCTGCATGTGTGTATTTCTGTATCGGGCGCTGCACAGGCCAGACAGAGACGGTGAAGGCCACTCCGATGCAGGCGGACATGTGGAGACTGTGGTAGACCTAGCAAGCTCCGAACATCATAGCCACAGACAAGGGTACAGATCTACGTTGCCATCAGTTAAAGGAAGTGCGTTTGTTGAATTGATATTTGGGGAAATTGATATTTGGGGAAATTTGGGATGTTTTCATTAAATTTGGAAATCAGGGAAGGCACTAGAACCCTTACTAGTTCCCTGTCCCTGAACTCCTCAGGGAGAATTTTTGGAGCTGAGGGGAGTAGCATGGGAAGCCTCAAGATATCCTCTCTCCCACTCGGACCCTATTTTCCAGACTGCTCTGTGAGGTTAGATCTTTATAGTGTGCTTTGATGATCTATTCTCCCGGAAATCAGTGGTTTAAACAATGATCATTGATTTGCCCATGATTCTTCAGTCTTTGTTCTCTTTGCTTTTTGGCTTTTGAGGCTTTTATTAATGTGTCCTCAAGTCCAGAGATTCTTTCCTCAGTTGTGTCCAGACCACTAATAAGCCCATCAAAATTATCCTTTAATTCTGTCACAGTGGGTTTTGCTTTTAATCTTAGCCTTTCGTGGGGTGCCTGGGTGGTTTAGTTCTTAAGCAACTGCCTTTAGCTCAGGTCAGGATCCCAGGGTCCTGGGATCGAGCCTTGCTTTGGTCCCCCCGCTCCGCGGGAAGCCTGCTTCTCCTTCTCCCACTCTCCCTGCTTGTGTTCCTTCTCTCACTGTCAAATAAATAAAAAATCTTAAGAAAAAAAAAATCTCAGCATTTCTTTTGGTTCTTTCTTAGGATTTCCATCTCTCTGCTTACGTCGCGCATCTGGTTTTGCAAGCTGTCTATTTTACCCACTAGAGTCCTTAACATTTTACTCATAATTGCTTTGAATTCCATGTCTAATAATTCTAGCATCCCTGTTTCTGATGATTGCTCTGTCTCTTCAAAAAAAATTTTTTTTTTTTGCCTTTTCGTGTGCTTTGTAATGTTTTCTTGACAGCGAGGCGTGCTGTCCTGGGTAAAAGGAACTGCATTAAATAGGACATTAGTAACGTGATAGTGAGGTATAAGACCAGGAGGGAGCACATTCTTACGGTCCTATGATTCTCTGATTAGGTTCAATCTTTCAGTGAACCTGTGACTCTGGACTGTGAACTTGACAAGTGCCTCTCAGTATTTTTTCCTCCTTTCCTTTTTTAGGGAGTATTTCCCTTCCCTCAAGTCCCTTAGGCTCTAATAATACCTCAGCAGGTTAGGCTCTGGTTAACTAGGTCTTGTTAAAAACAGAGCACTCCAGATACTTAAAAGTAATTCTTTTTCTTCTCCCCCTACGGGAAACATACTTTCCTCCTGTACTCACTATGAGAAGCTGGGTGAGCACCTCGAGGTAAATCTCACAATATTGTGGGGGGCCCCTGTGACTGGATTCCCTTCGAGTCTTTAACCCTCAGAGTTGTCTGAACCGAGTCCCCCAGCAATGCCTCAACTACAGTTCAGGTTTTTCTCTCTAGAGGCTGGTTCCCACGGCAGTACCTGCCTCCAGCGGGAGCCTCTGCTCGGATAATTGTTATTCTCTGTGTTTGCCTCTTGGTCTCTCCCATCTTGGGGACAGCGGCTCGCCTCGTGGATCCAGGAAGAGTTGTTGATTTTTCAGTCTGCTCAGCTTTTTGCTTATTGTTAAGACAGAGGGACAGCTTCCAAAATGCCTACATGCAGAACTGGAAAACCTGCTTATGAGTCTTCATTTTGTCTATGGCTTGGCAAGGACTGTGATTCTGCCCCACGTGGTGGTGTCTTCCAAGATGGCTCACTCA
Organism: Lontra canadensis; assembly: GCF_010015895.1. NCBI lineage: Eukaryota > Metazoa > Chordata > Mammalia > Carnivora > Mustelidae > Lontra > Lontra canadensis. The sequence goes on along the minus strand of NW_022630995.1, from coordinate 10,706,117 downwards.
CACGGCTGGCACATTGGTACTCAGGTGGGGCAGCCAGCCAGGGGCACCTCTGTTGGAAGGATTCCTGGGTTCCTCTCCGTGAGGTCAGTTTGGGCTTCCTCACAGCGAGGTGGTCCCTGGTGGTCAGGTTTCTTACATTTCGACTAGCTTCCCCCAGAGGGCCATGGCAGAAGTTGTGAACCTTTTGAAGGCTTAGTCCTGGATCTAGCATGGCATTACTTCTGCCAGGCCTCAGGGCAGCTCCGTTTCAAGGGAAGATATGACACGAGGATATGAATCCCGCTAAGTATGATTCATCGAAGGTTCTTAGTGTAGTAACCTGCGAGGTTGCCTCCTTGATTCTAGTGGTTGTCCCTGATTTGATATCCCCATTCTTTTTTTTTTTTTAATTTATTTGACAGACAGAGATCACAAGTAGGCAGAGAGGCAGGCAGAGAGAGAAGGAGGGGAAGCAGGCTCCCTGCTGAGCAGAGACCCTGATGCAGGACTCAATCCCAGGACCCTGGGATCATGACCTGAGCTGAAGGCAGAGGCTTTAACCCACTGAGCCACCCAGGCGCCCCTGATATCCACATTCTTAACTTGGTAGCTTCAGTCCTCAAAAGTGTAAGGTCCTGACTTTCTCTTGTCAGAACCTCCAAGGACTGAAGTCCTTCTCTTCCAACGTTGTCCTTATGCAGCTACCAAATGCCTTGCTCTGCCTGTTTCTGCACAACCACTGATATCCCCCACGAAGTTTTCTGGGGGCTGCCTACCAGCTTGCCTGGGCCTTCACTGTATTTCTGACTCTCGAATAGAGGCCTGAAAACACCTACATGTATGGAACAGTGTGCCAAGAAGTGTGGGGGAATTGCAAGAGAAAACGTGAATCATCTTCCCTGAAAGTTGATTTTATTCCAAAATATAGATTAAAAAACTTCTCATTTCATTATTATTTTTAATACAAAAGGTTTTCTATGAAAGCACACATGTAGAAGCATATTCTATTGACAATTGAAGATAGAACACGGGCTTTAATGGACACTTAAAGCTTAGTGTGGCTGCTGCAAACTATACCCCTTCAGGTCTGTTCTGTTTTTGCTACGAGAGACCATCCTTGCCTTGCTTATCCTGCCCTCCACCCAGTTCCAGATTAGATCATATAATGGCCTGGGTCCTGACGATGGTACTTACGATGCTTGTCTACAGTAGCTTCCCTGTAGAGGGAGAAAGCTGTTCTGTGAAGGACTAGGTAAAGTACATTGTTTCTGTGTCCTCTTTCTGGGGCCCAAATCCTGTTCTAACCTTTGCTCCCTTACAAGGAGACCCAGGCCTCTGCTCTGTGTACCTCCCATGCACTTGCTTTCTCAGCCTCAATACCCTTGACCGAGAATACTCAGTCCATATAATACTGGATTGTATTACTTTGTTTTTTTGGTTTTTGTTTTTAAGAGAGATTATTTATGTATTTATTTATTTATTTGAAAGAGAAAGAATGAGAGAGAGAGCATGAGAAGGGGTGCGTCAGAGGGAGAAGCAGACTCCCTGCTGAGCAAGGATCCCGATGTGGGACTCGATCCCAGGACTCCAAGATTATGACCTGAGCCGAAGGCAGTCTCTTTACCAACTGAGCCACCCAGGTGTCCTGGATTGTATTACTTTGAATAGAAGCCCCAGGGACTAGGGATTTTCTCCCCGAGTTACTAAGCCTGGCTGAGAGGCTTCAGTAGTGCTGTTCCATAGTCCTGAGTCCGTGGCTGGGGACCACAGTCCTCTCTCCCCAAAGGGGAAAGGGTGGTCCTTAGGGAGCTTGGTGGTGAATTTTAGACAGGCCCCAGGGATGCCAGCAAGTGTCGTCTCCTCTGTGTATGGCAGAAGCTGGGGCTTCCAGCTCTAAAAGAGCCAAGGTGGTGGAGCCTCTAGGGAAGGGGGGGTGACATGAGACCATGGAGTCTGGTCAGGGCTTGCTGGGAATGACGGTTGTTGGGACTCCCATGCTGAGCTCCAATAAGCTTTTAAGAAACTATAGGAGAATACAGTTGCTCTTTAACACAGCTCAATTATCTTCACTCGATCCTGGAGGTGAATACTTGTCTTCTTTGTGTGGTGGAGTTGTGGAAGCACAGCCGAGCCAGTCTCCTGAAAGAACTTAGTATTTTAGATTCAACTGAGACCCTCAGAACTTCTTCTTCTTCTTTCTTTCTTCCTTTTTTTTTTTTTTTTAAGATTTTATTTACTTATTTGACAGAGAGAGATCACAAGTAGACAGAGAGGCAGGCAGAGAGAGAGAGGGAAGCAGGCTCCCTGCTGAGCAGAGAGCCCGTCTGCAGGACCCTGAGATCATGACCTGAGCCGAAGGCAGAGGCTTAACCCACTGAGCCACCCAGGCGCCCCCACTCAGAACTTCTGATGTTCTTCTGATTAAGTTTCCAAACCCTCACAGCCCTAGAGGTTCATAGTGCTGCAGGGAGAGGAATTGGGGGGCATCACAAGATCTTGAACCTCTTTTTTCTTTTCTTTTCTTTTCTTTTCTTTTTCTTTAATCTATAGTCCTGTGCTCTCCTGTAGCTTTAGAGGCTGGTACAACCAAGCTCTCTGTGAGCACAGGCCCAGTGTTCATCTCAAACCCCGGTTTCATGTTTCTGAGTCTCACGTTAGTCTCATCCTAGGGTCTTTGATTGGGTGCTCTGGGCCTAGGGAACACAGTATCACGCCTGTCCTTGATGACCTAGAGGCCAGCAGAACTGGATTCAAGCCCAAAGTTGAGAAGAGTCCTCACGCATAGCTGAATGCTTTTCTCACTAATCTTACATGGGAATATATGTTCTGAGTTCTCTTGAGAGACAGCCAGATGTTCACATGTCACTTGGAACAGATTAGAGTAGAACTAATTTAGGAAGACCTTTAGTAGCTGCAAGAAAGTCAGTGTTAGGGTGGGGTTATCTATAAACCCCATATGTGATGTACGCCAGCCTCTGAGGAATTATCTGTGAGAGGCCATCTGAGATTCCAAAATAGACTCAAGACTCAGTTATGGTTTCATACTTTCAAGGATCAGTGTATTATTAGACCAAAGTTTCTAGTGTCAGACAAACGAGTTTGAAATACCAGTTCCTCCTGTATAAATTGTGTAACCTTGGACAAGTTTCATAATCTCTTGGGGTCTCCCCTTTCTCATTTATAAGTGTGTGGTAACAATAGTCCCTACCTCAAGGGTTGTTGGGTGGGCCAAATGAGATGATGTGTCTGGCATGTGGTAAGCCTTCTATAATTCTTGAAATAACAACAGCAGGAACAACAACAGCTACCACTTTTTTTGTGTGCAACTTAGAGTCAGTCTGGCACAGTATTAAGCACATTGCGTATTTTACATACAAAGAGGCCATTTTGCTATCACCAGTCTCTTGTTAGCTAACAGATGGGGAAGCTCAAACTTCATCCTGAATCCAAAGCCTATGCTCTTATTTTTGGCCAAAGAAGAGATATCTCAACATCCTGGTAGCTCCTTCCCACGAAACTAGCTAGAGAACCCTTGAAGAGGAAGATGTTGTAACGACTGGTCTGTCTCCCTTACCTGTTCATCTACCAGTTCCCTAAATTGGATTATATCTCCGGTTTAAGCTTATATCTGGTTCAGACTCTGGCCCAGACTCCACACTAATTAAGGAGAACATAAGCTCAAGGCTAAGAGGCATCTTACTGACAACTCTGCTCTGACTCTGTACAGTAATTTTCACAGAAGCTGTCATCTTGGACCTAAGTTCTGATAATAGGATCCCTGTCATTTTTTCTTCTGTCCCCACCTTATAATCCATGCTGGACCTTAGTTTCTCAGGAGTCATCCTCTGCTTGTTGCCAATCCATGAAACTTCTTGATCCCAATCCCTTATTTATCTAGACATCAGTCTATTCTCTGGCCAGGATACCTGAACATTTTGCTTAGCATTCCTCCTTTGGTATAAAAAGGGGTGCCTCCTGAATTAGCTTCTTTTTTTTTTTTAATATTTTATTTATTGATTTGACAGAGAGAGATCACAAGTAGACAGAGAGGCAGGCAGAGAGAGAGAGAGAGAGAAGCAGGCTCCCCGCTGAGCAGAGAGCCCGATATGGGACTCGATCCCAGGACCCTGAGATCATGACCTGAGCTGAAGGCAGCGGCTTAACCCACTGAGCCACCCAGGCGCCCTGAAGTAGCTTCTTAACCTGAATGGACATTTTTGTTCATTCATTCATCCAATAATATTTAGTGAACATGGTCATAAGCTTCCTGATCTCAAGATCCTGTAACCATCTTCTCTTTTCGGGCCTTCTCATAGCTTGAACAAGTCCTTATTTATCCTGAAAGAGAGCTCCTGGTTCTGCCACAACCTCATTCTTACCTGCTTTCTGCATATTTCCTGGACATTCAACACTCTTAGGATTGAAAATTTTCAAGTGGTTGCTACCTGTCCCCCTTGCAAACTTGAGCTCTGAGGGCAATTCTAACCACTGGCACCATTTGAAAAAGGAAGTGGAGATGAATAAAGGTGCTGAGGTATGTTGTGTTAACCCAGAGAAAGACTCTTCTGTGTCTGGTTTGTTCTACTCACAAGCTTAAAGGCAAAGGAGCGCTTTAACTGGAAGTTGCATCTATAAAGCAATTTCATAAAATAGGCCCCGATACTTTGGTTGGCAAGGGTGGCCCCTAGCACACAGAGAAAATGCCCTGGGGATTTGCTCTTTTGCTAATATTGGGCTCTAATAAAATTATCTTGTTAGTTTTTTTAATATGAGAATGCTCTGCGGATATATTTGCCAAATTCCTTTCTATATTTAACAGTGTCATAGCAGGACTCCAAAAGACAGACTTCATTCATTATGTCAGTGTGGCCTTGGAATGACAAACCAAGTAGTTAAGTTGATTAATGAAAGGTATATTTTGCCACCACGTCAAATAAAAGGAAGCCAGAGGGGTCAAGAAGTGAACTCTTTCTGGAGGCCAGTGTTATCACTCCTATTAAAATATTAACACTACCCATTTCCTGGCTGCCTCACTAATCAATTTGTTTTTTCATATTAATTTAGTTTTAGGCCAGCCTCTTTCCCAAAACTTGCCCAGGCAAAGACGATCAATCACAGGTGGCAACCACATTCAACGGTGGTCATGGTTAGTGCCAACTCTCTCACAGAACTCTAAGCAGGCTCTATGGGAAAGAACCATCTTTAGTAGGAAAAGAAAGATGCAACCAAGAGTACACCAAGACTTTCCAGTTTGAGGAGTCGGTGTGTTATTAAATCTCACTCAGTTCATATTATCTGCAAAGATCTATAGAACCAGTGAACAAAGCTCTCTTGAACAAGCATTATCTTAAGGTTCCCAGATGAGCCAAACACTGTTTCTTCTCTGCACTGATTGTAGCCATCACATTTGTCACAGTAATTCACATTTCTCTGCCAGGAAAACTGTTTTGTTCTTTTGCAGAGAAGGAAGGAGGCTGATGGGGTATATTGGGAGCCAGAGGAAAGGTACAGGTTAAAAAAAAAAAAAGAGAGAGAGAGAGAGAGAGAGACAAAGAAAGAAAGAAAGAAAAGAAAAATAAAAAAAGAAAAATCGATGAATCAATGATTGATCCATCTTTCTTTATTTAACCAGAAGAGATCATCTAGTTGGAAGGAACATGATGATTAATCTAATTCATCAAGCTAAACTGCTTCTTTTGGGATAGTTGTGAGCTTTGATTTTTTTCTTAGTTTGTTTCCCCTTTTTTAGATTTTCCAGAACAGGTCATAACATCTAATGGTAATAAATAAGATCTGTTAACAACTGACAAATTATATCTCAAAGTTTCACTTTTCTTTGATCTTCAGATGTATGTATTAAATTGCTTTGGATTTTCGTTTGGATTTGTAGAGGATGTCACACACACATTGTTTTGGTTTTTTCCTCCAAAGCTGCTTCTCCTTGGCCCTACCTGCCCCATCTCATGAAATGGTGTGATTTACATTTCACTGTTGTTCAGGCCCTAAACCTAGGATTTGTTCTTGATTTCTTCCACACTTCCCCAACAGGACCATCCATTGGTGGTTTGCTTTCAAAATATGTATCAGATATGGCCACTTCTCATCCCCTCCAGTCCAGGAACAGTGGTTCCAGACACCATCAATCTGTCCCTGGACTGTTGCAGACTCAACAGGAGGCTTCTACTCGTGCCCTCCTTCAGTATATTCCTACAGCCAAAGCGATCATGCAAACTCCTTGCTCGAAACTCTTGAATGACCTCCTGCTACATTTAAAATAAGACCTAAATCTCTTACCATGTTGGCAAGGCCCTTAGGATCTCTTTGTGCTCATTTTCTGCTGTTCTTTCTCGCCTTCATGCACTCTGGCCATGAGGTCTCAAACATTTCAAGACTATTTTCCTCTCAGAGCTTGTGCTCTTTCTCTTTTTTTCTCTTGGGCTGTTGTTCCCTCACACCTTCACCTGAGTTGCTCTTGGGTCTCAGTGAAATATCTTTAGAAATGTCTTCTTGATCACCTTGCCATAAATACATTTTAAAACTTTGTTTATATTTTGATTTTTTTTCCCACTGGAACTTAATTCCATGAGGTCAGGGACCTTGTCTGCCTTCCTCATTAGTATCGCCAGTACCTAGAACAGCACCTGGAACATATTAGAGTTTAACAAATATTTTTTTTAAAAGATTTTATTTATTTGACAGAGAGAGAGTGAGAGAGCACAAGCAGGGGAAGTGGCAGAGGGAAAGGGAGAAGCTGGGCTCAATCCCAAGACCCTGGAATCATGACCTGAGCCGAAGGCAGATGCCCTGAGTGTTTAACAAATATTGAACAAGTGGATAAATCTGTTTGTGTGTGTGTGTATTTATATATATATTATATATATAATATATATATAACATATAATATATAGGCACAGGCACAAACACACACAGAGATATATATACATATACACATATGTACATATGTACATATCTATACATATACATGTGTACACACACAAACAGATTCAATATTATATATATATACATATATATGTATATATATATAAATACACACACACACACACACACACACACCCCTACTGTACTGGCAATTCAACTGGAGAGAATTAAATAAAGATCAATAAAGCTCTCAGGTCAGGGTTCAGTGTTGAGGGGATAGCAGGAGAGTGAATAAGGAAGAAAACAATACTGGTTACATAGGTAGCTACTATCTAACCTTTCCCATCTTTTAATTCAAAGGTTTAAACTAAACTGCAATAATGTTTATTGATAATTATGTCCAAAGCCATAGGAGCAAGGAATGCAAAGTTGGGTACATGGCTCCAAATACTTGTGTGTGTGTGTGTTTTTGTCTGTGTGTAAGAGGGACAGGTCTTATTCTGAAAGGGAGTAAGGAAATTCTTCCTCAAACCGCAGGTAGTAATTGCTTCACAATCAGACCTAATGCACGGAAATGCTCTAAGATACTCTGCAGCTCGAGTACAGCTCTAGGACAGAGCTTCCCAGTGCGTTTTCCAGTTAAAGTGTGCCTCATGAGCTGCCTCCTCCTTTTGCTAAAACCAAAATAAACATATTAAGTGTAAAATTAAATACGATGCATAAAAAGGAGTGGGAAGCACTTAAGCATAAAATGGAGGAGGGAGGTGTTTTTGAATCTACAGAAGTAATCGCTCTGGAATCCTCTGGGGCCATTTCAGGGTAGTGATGGCATTTGGACTGAAACATGGGTCTTGCTGTCCAAATGTTTTGGGAGGAAAGAGTGCCTTGGTGACATCCACCCATGACATTGAGACCTGCATCCTCTTAGGGGGGACTTTTCGCAGCACCTCCCGTGCTCCCCTCGGAGGCGTGCCCAGCCGCTGGCAGTGTGGTACGGTGATCTCAGCTCTGCAGTCATGCCATTGAGAGAACCACAAGGGGCATTGGGAATTGTGTGCGGTTTTACTGTTCGCTCTTTCCTCCTTCTGCTCTTCCTGTCCTCTTTTCATACCCCTCACCTCTGTTTGCCATCTCCCCAGCACTCCCTCGGGCTGGTGGTTGATGACAATCAGTGAGTAATAAGCAGTCAGAGAGATGAATTCCAAAGTCAACTGTGGGAAGTGAAACCACACACCACAGTGATGCTTTTCCTTCCTTTCCCCTTGCACCTCTCCCCTGCATGAACCATGGACTTGGTGTGTTGTTTTTTTTTTTTTTTTTTTTTTTTTTTGCCAGTGTCCTATGATGGAGTGGAGCAGGAGAAGGAGGAAATAGGAAACAAAAGGGGCTTGACTTAATCAGACCAGTTAATTCGTCAGAATACCAAGTTAATTTATAGCGTCACGACACAGAACATCGTATTTCAGGACATGGAGTTAAATCAAGTAGGATCTGATGGCTTTTAAGATAGGGTCTTTCTGAGTGGGGGCCTGAGGAGTCATTGAAGCCATCTGCATTGTAGCCAGAAAATTAGCTGTTTTCCACATTTCTGAGGCCGGGTTTGTTTTGGCTGGATTCCATGTGCCTGGTAAAGTACGGGTCTGGCCTGGTTGTCCGGAGGGAAGATAGAGCCCTTCCAATAGGCAGTGACTCTGGGGGGGGACTGAGGCTGGTTTCAAGAAAACAAGGGGCCTGACCAATTAGAGATTCAGTTGTGTCTTACCTTTGTTAGCTCAGGTAAGCAACTAGATGCAGAGGCGCATTTCCGAGTGCCGGGAGGAGACTCTTGGACCCTCACTGGAAAGGACTTAAAGGTCATGGAGCTCCTCACTGACTGATGCTCCTTCCTCTCTACTTCTGTCCTCCATCGGAACAGTGACAAGGAATTTCCCGGGTCGTGACATGGCATGTCCAATACTTCTAACGTCACAGACAGCTTTGATGATTGAAAAGCTCTTCTTCCTATTACGCCAACATCTCTTTTCTGCCCGGAGTTTTCCCACTGACCCTGCTCAGTGCTCTTTGGGGACCCTGTGGAACGAATCTTGGATCACTCGAGAAGGAAAACTGGTTTTCAGACCCTCTAAAGGCACGGATCTTTAAGGTTCTTGGTAGAAACAGGCTCAACACTTGAAGCTGGGATTAAAGGATGTGGTTTAGGCAAGATGTGCCGTGAACGCAGTAAGCTTAATCAGGATGGCATAATTCTCTTTCTTGAATTTCCTCACTATTAGTTCTTCAGAATGTGTCATGGAAAGGCTTTTAACTACTACTACTATTATTAGCTTAAAACCAAAGGCCTAGGCGTGCCTTGGGTGGCTCAGTCATTGGGCGTCTGCCTTCGCCTCAGGGTCCTGGGATCGAGGCTGCCATCAGGCTCTTTGCTCAACCGGGACCCTGTTTCTCCCTTTCCCTCTGCCTGCGGCTTCCCTGCTTGTGATCTCTCTCTCTCTCTCTCTGTCAAATAAATAAATAAAAACAAAAACAAAAAACTCAAGGCCTAAAAATAGGTTCAATACTAAGAAAAAAAAATTATAGGCAAATTCTCCCCCTGCCCCCAAATAACAAAGTCTTTTTCTGGGATCTCTTCAGATATGATTCAGGGCCATTGGTTCAAAAAGGACATAGAAATCAGACACAGCTTTCTTTGGCAGGGAACAGGAAGTCCTAAATTTTGTGTGCTAAAAGCAGGGAGTGTGACAACATTGAAGTCCTACAGCTGAATCAAACCAGACAGGAAACCTCTAAGCTCTCAGGTGTGACTCTGAAACTCTATCCATGGGTCTGTAGATGTATTTTTAAAATTCTGTTTCTCATTATTTATTTGTTTAACGAGTATTTATTAAGTACCAATCACGCATCAGGCACTATACTCCAAATGGATAGATGTGGGAGAGAGGCAATATTCTCTTCTACCTTCCAAGGCTTGGAACTAGTTTTGTCAATTCTGCTGATAGGTTTGGATGAGATTTTCTGTTTGCTAATGGGTTTTCTCTTCCTATCACTATGAAAATGCAGTGGGGCCAGAGTTTTACTGGCCTACTTTCAAAGATGGCATTATTTTTTGATTCATCAAATGGATCCCCTAAATCCAATTAGCCATCTGGCTTAACTTAACCATTTATAAATTTAAGTGTGAATTCTATTATATATTAATATTACCTGCTTATAAATACTTATCTATAATATATGTGTTCATAAAACCATTTTTGCGCTTGAACACCCCTTAAATTTCATGGCTGAAAAACAAAATACATTATTAATCTTGATTATTGTTGCAAAAATCAATGTTGAGCCCTGACAGTCCTTGGAGTGTCCAAGCAGTGAGTTTCTGTACACAGTGATGTTGCCCAGGGAAACAGAGAGTATCTGGGAACAGAGAAACCAAACTCGGGTTTGGTTGAGGGTGGAGGGGGGAGGCGGCCAATAGGTTCTGGGGAGAACCAAGAGCCATATGGTAAGATGTGGCTGGGAAAACAGATGCCCTTCTCATAAATGGAGATGGTCTGCAAGTTGCCTTCCTCTGGGAACCAAGGTTTAGGTTCAGCCAGAAATAGTGGTATGTAAACACCCTGATTCCCTCATGTGCAGGCAGAGAACTGAGCCAGTAAATACACAGAACCTTTTTTTAGTCCACAGAAGGCAAATGGAGGCTCAGTTAAGTGCGCTGCCTAAATGAAAAGGTAAATTCAATTTGCAAAATGCTATCAAGGCCCTGCCATTTAGCAAGAATAGCGGGAAAGATGATTTTAAAAAATGAAATCCTTTGCCTATCCCATCACCTGCTTCCAACTAGCAACTCTTCAAATAAGTGCCCAGGGATGGGACGAGGAGAAGCAGAGGTAGGGATGCAATGGGGCTTGCATCCTGGATTCTCCTGGAGACAGCTCGCTTTGCCCCTCAGGTTTGCTAAGCACTCTGGATTACCCGCCCCCACCCATGGCATAGCTGAGCATGCCTTTTCTGTCAGCTGTCTTCATTTTCCTGTGTGTGTGTTTTAAAGGAACATGGGGGTCATGATAGAAGAGGAGTTACGGTGGGATTAGCTGTGTTGGAGGGGAAATATTTTACTGCTTGAAAGTCCATGCCTCAAATTGTTTCCATATGATTTCCTTTTCATTCCTAATTGTGGGAGATGAGGGTATCCTGCACGGTCCAAAACAGTAGCCACTAGCCTCCTGTAGCCAACCATGTGGCACTCCAACACTTGAAATGTGGTTAGTGTGGCTGAAATGTTCATTTAATGACACATTTGAGATGATCGAGGAGAGAAGATATTTGGGCAAGAGAAGATCAGTAAAGAATGATCACAGGAGCACCTGGTCCTCCAGATACAATCGACAAAGAATCTGCATAAGGTAGATAATAATTGCGGTTAATAGAATTAGAAAATCATTGTTAAGAAGTATATTGGACTTGCTTAAAGGAAAAATAGGAAGAGAATAATAAATATTATAAGTACTTATACCCTGAGGAAAAACAGAAATGCTAAAATACAGTAGTGACAAAGTCAAGAAGGCAAAGGTCATAATAGTACATATGATACATTAAGAAGAAACTGAAGGGTCACTTGGGAGACTCAGTCAGTTAAGTGTCTGCATTGGGCTCAGGTCATGATCCCAGGGTACTGGGATCAAGTCCTGCATTGGGCTCCCAGCTCAAAGGGGAGCTGGCTTCTCTCTTTGTCCCACCCCCTGCTTGTGGTCTGTCTCTCAAATAAATAAAAATCTTTAAAAAAAATAAAAGAAGAAGAAACTGGAAAAAAGTAGATCTATGCCAATTAAAGGAAGTTCAGTTATAAATAATTGATCACTTACTATTTTTTATATTTGTGAAGGAAAATTTGATAATCCATGCTGTGGAAAAGATTAACATATAAGTCTGTTTTTGTATCATCTTTGAAATGAGAAAACTGGATATCATCTATAATTCATTTCATTCTTTTTTTTTTTTAATATTTTATTTACTTATTTGACAGAGAGAGATCACAAGTAGGCAGAGAAGCAGGCAGAGAGAGAGGGGGAAGCAGGCTCCTTGCTGAGCAGAGAGCCCGAAGCGGGGCTTGATCCCAGGACCCTGAGATCATGACCTGAGCCAAAGGCAGAGGCTTAACTCACTGAGCCACCCAGGCACCCCTATAATTCATTTCATTCTTATAAATTGTCAGTGACTGGGGTACTGCATAAGTTCTTGAACCATAAGTTGCAACTCACTGGTAGGTCCCAAAATCAATTTAGTGGGTCCCAATGAACATTTGAAAATATCAAGTGACACTGTCAGAGTAATGCATCTCATAAGGTAAGGGAAATTACTGTTTTATGCCATTTATTTTTATTATTTTTTTGTGTGTATGTGTGTTACGTATAGAACGTCTGTGGTTGAAAAAGTTGGAAAGCCACCAATGTGGATAAGTTCTCACGAACCCTTCCAGTTCTGGGTGTATAAGGATTCTGTATGTTAAACAAGCTGAGTTTTAAGATGAAAATTATTTTGTAGGGTTTCAGATACCTCTTCCATCTGGAAATAGCTCTAGGTTCTGTTAAATGGAATTTGACTTAAGGTATGTCCACATTGGACTGCAAAATAAAGGACATTTAATTATTAAAGAACAAAATAAAGAATAAACACCATTGGTTTCAACTTTAAGGCAGTCTGGATACGTGGAGCTGGGAGCCCTAATGAAGGGGAAATTCCATTATATGAAAATGTTCCTTCCATATGTCTGCTGTATTCTCGGTGTGAATTTATTAGAATTATCCAACTGGGATTTTAAGCACATGGATTAGGATAAATGTATGATTTTCAAAAAAGTCTTTGGCATTACAGGTATTAGAAACATTTCTTTGCATTTCTTGGTAATTATAAGTATGCTTAAACTTTGCACATCACGATTTTTTACAGAACAGTCAGTGCAGAATTTACAGGAATATGCATAATCTTTTCTTTCGGCTTTTAATGGCTTTTCATGCATTGATTTAATAAAAAAAAGGACCTTAATCCATCTTTCTTTATTATGTTTCTCTGCCATTATTCACATAAGCCCAGTTCTGGAAATGTGGGAATAACGATGCACTGTCTAAACAGGCAAATTCTACGGCATATGATTCCACAGATCCTGCCAAAGAAGCTGTGATGTGTGTGTTTTTTGCGGGTGGGGAGGCTAGGTTTCCCTACAGCCTGTAGGGTTCGTGCATTGGTTGGAGAAGCTGATGAAGGATTCTTGACACTGTACCACAGTCGGATGAGGTGAATATTTTTGATCGGTAGCCATACAGACTTCTTTATTAGGATGTACTTCCACTCTGTGCACAGCTATGTACACACCTTGTGTACACATGACATGTTTTTGGTATATCCTCACGGTCTTTGACTGCTCTATGCTAACGAGTCACTTGCTTCAGCAGCACAAATACTATGCTCATGAATTTTACAAGTAAAAATTATAGGGCTTTCCTCACAACTGAATCTGATAGGATTAAACATATTGGTATAAAGACAGTAAAATTATACCTTGAGAGAAGTTGGCTTATGTCCAAAGAAGCACGCACCTCGTGATTCTGCAGGCAGCTGATGTAAAAATACCATATCAAAAGAGAAATAACCAGCCCTGGAAACAATGTGGGGCTTGTGTGACAGTCAAGCCATCTTGGCCGCCACTAGTCCTCTCCTGTGGATTTCTTGCATTTCCTCAGTAGTACTTTCGGCTGCGTTCTAGCGATGCTGGAGTGACGTTTCCTTTTTGCTCCGAAGCCTTAACAGCTCTAATTAGTAGTACTTATTCAGCTCATGCTTACCAGTTTTATTTTTGCAAAGTGACTTATAATCATTTTTTATTAGTGATCCACTGAGGTTTAGAATGGCATGCCATAAAAAAATGCTTCACATTTGAAAAAAGAGACTATTCCTACCCAGCATTTCTTTAAATCATGTAGTTATGGCCACATTCGTCATGGATTGTTAATTATTTATTCCTTCATCTATAGATGTAAATATACCACTCCAGCCTACAATTATGGATGGTCTATAAACCTGATGTGTGAAGTTCAACTGATACCTGTAAGAATTCTTTTTTTTTTTGCTTTGTAATAATACAATTGTTCTGTTATAAATGATGCACTATCTCTCAGAATACATTATTTTTTTAAATGTATTTTTATTTTTATTTTTTTAATTTCCTTTCAGCATAACAGTATTCATTGTTTTTGCACCACACCCAGTGCTCCATGCAATACGTGCCCCCCATGATACCCACCACCTGGCTCCCCCAACCTCCACCCCCCGCCCCTTCAAAACCCTCAGATTGTTTTTCAGAGTCCATAGTCTCTCATGGTTCACCTCCCCTTCCAATTTCCCTCAACTCCCTTCTTCTCTCATCTCCCCTTGTCCTCCATCCTATTTGTTATGCTCCACAAATAAGTGAAACCATATGATAATTGACTCTCTCTGCTTGACTTATTTCACTCAGCATAATCTCTTCCAGTCCCGTCCATGTTGCTACAAAAGTTGGGTATTCATCCTTTCTGATGGAGGCATCATACTCCATAGTGTATATGGACCACATCTTCCTCATCCATTTGTCCGTTGAAGGGCATCTTGGTTCTTTCCACAGTTTGGCGACCGTGGCCATTGCTGCTATAAACATTGGGGTACAGATGGCCCTTATTTTCACTACAGCTGTATCTTTGGGGGAAATACCCAGTAGTGCAATTGCAGGGTCATAGGGAAGCTCTATTTTTAATTTCTTGAGGAATCTCCACACTGTTCTCCAAAGTGGCTGTACCAACTTGCATTCCCACCAACAGTGGAAGAGGGTTCCCCTTTCTCCACATCCTCTCCAACACATGTTGTTTCCTGTCTTGCTAATTTTGGCCATTCTCACTGGTGTAAGGTGGTATCTCAATGTGGTTTTAATTTGAATCTCCCTGATGGCTAGTGATGATGAACATTTTTTCATGTGCCTGATAGCCATTTGTATGTCTTCATTGGAGAAGTGTCTGTTCATATCTTCTCCCCATTTTTTGATATGATTGTCTGTTTTGCGTGTGTTGAGTTTCAGGAGTTCTTTATAGGTCCTGGATATCAGCCTTTTGTCTGTACTGTCATTTGCAAATATCTTCTCCCATTCCGTGGGTTGCCTCTTTGTTTTGTTGACTGTTTCCTTTGCTGTGCAGAAGCTTTTGATCTTGATGAAGTTCCAAAAGTTCATTTTTGCTTTTGTTTCTTTTGCCTTTGGAGACATATCTTGAAAGAAGTTGCTGTGGCTAATATCGAAGAGGTTACTGCCTATGTTCTCCTCTAGGATTCTGATGGATTCCTGTCTCACGTTGAGGCCTTTTATCCATTTTGAGTATATCTTTGTGTACAGTGTAAGAGAATGGTCGAGTTTCATTCCTCTACATATAGCTGTCCAGTTTTCCCAGCACCATTTATTGAAGAGACTGTCTTTTTTCCACTGTATATTTTTTCCTGCTTTGTCGAAGATTATTTGACCATAGAGTTGAGGGTCCATATCTGGGCTCTCTACTTTGTTCCACTGGTTTATGTGTCTGTTTTTATGCCAGTACCATGTTGTCTTGGTGATCACAGCTTTGTAGTAAAGCTTGAAATCAGGTAACGTAATGCTGCCAGTTTTATTTTTGTTTTTCAACATTTCCTTAGCAATTCGGGGTCTCTTCTGATTCCATACAAATTTTAGGATTATTTGCTCCAGCTCTTTGAAAAGTACCGGTGGAATTTTGATCAGAATGGCATTAAAAGTATAGATTGCTCTAGGCGGTATAGACATTTTAACAATGTGTATTCTTCTGATCCAAGAGCATGGAATGGTCTTCCATCTTTTTGTGTCTTCTTCAATTTCTTTCATGAGTGTTCTGTAGTTCCTCGAGTACAGATCCTTTACCTCTTTGGTTAGGTTTATTCCCAGGTATCTTATGGTTCTTGGTGCTATAGTAAATGGAATCGATTCTCTAATTTCCCTTTCTATATTTTCATTGTTAGTGTATAAGAAAGCCACTGATTTCTGTACATTGACTTTGTATCCTGTCACATTACTGAATTGCTGTATGAGTTCTAGTAGTTTGGGTGTGGAGTCTTTTGGGTTTTCCATATAAAGAATCAAATCATCTGCGAAGAGAGAGAGTTTGACTTCTTCCTTGCCAATTTGGATACCTTTTATTTCTCTTTGTTGTCTGATTGCTGTTGCTAGGACTTCTAATACTATGTTGAACAAGAGTGGTGAGAGTAGGCATCCTTGTCGTGTTCCTGATCTCAATGGGAAGGCTGCGAGCTTTTTCCCATTGAGGATGATATTTGCTGTGGGTCTTTCATAGATAGATTTTCTGAAGTTCAAGAGTGTTCCCTCTATCCCTATACTTTGAAGCGTTTTAATCAGGAACGGTTGTTGGATTTTGTCAAATGCTTTTTCTGCATCAATTGAGAGGACCATGTGGTTCTTCTCTCTTCTCTTACTGATTTGTTCTATCACATTGATTGATTTGCGAATGTTGACCTGTAAGAATTTTTTTTTTTTTGACCTGTAAGAATTCTTAAAGCAAAGTTGAGTATGTGTCTACGGCCAAAATACTATTGAAGAGAAAGGAAGTTGGAGCAATGATATTATTAGACACTAATGACACTAATAACGAGTTTAGTAGCATATAGAATGACGCCATGCCATTAGATGTCAGGAATATCAGAATAATACCACTTTTATTTATTTAAAAGTGACACACATTAATATAACAAATTTTAATAGAATATGTATTAATGTGTTTGTAACAAGAGCAAAACTGTTCATTGGAAAGTACTTTTTCACATGATATGAATCAAGGTCGTCATTAGAACGCTTATTTTTGAATTGGATTTTCTGGATTTTCACATATTGAAAACACAAAAAATTAGCATAAGTGTTTTTTTTTTTGCACAAGTGATATTTTAATGACTTCGTATTTATTACTTTAGCATACATTATGGAATATAATGCACAAATTCAAACCTCTGAAATTAGGAAATTTGAGATGCAATGTAATGTTCTAAGTACATTAACTCAGTATATAACTTTCGACTGATTTTGTGATCATTCATATCCTTCTAATCTTTGGATTACATGTACCTTGGTTTGCCTTCTGTGCCTGCCTTCTGGATATTACACTACACATGTGAGCATCCTCCAGCAGGGAGAAGTAGTGAACCAGTGACCATCTTGCTTGCTGGCTGGTATCTCTGACAACAAAGGCAATAGTGGCAAGAGGAAAATAAGACCCTGAGGAACCCTATATATCAGGGAAACGCACCCACTTGATTTAAAGCCCTATTTTCAGAATTTAAATCCAATTTCCAGACCATCAAATGATGAGAAGTGCATTTCATGAAAAGTTTTCTTTCCCTGGTTACCGTGGTGTTTATAAGAGAATGAAACTGTGAACAACAACCTAGGTTTATGGGGAAAAAAAAAACAATTAAAAAATCAGAATGCCAGGCAAACACATCCTTGACTTGGTGTGTCTCTTTTTTAGGAACAAGTAATATAAACATGTAGCCACAGAGCATCTGCATAGATATTAAATATGATAAAAAGATTTACGAATGTACAACTGTGACCTGAATGAAAGGGCATGTCTAAACACAATGAATCCAATTTTCTGCTTACACTGGCAAAGAAACCAACCACTGTGCCTAAAAAAACAGTTTAGTTTTATTAGCTAAATAAACAGACTAATCAACACCACTGGTTCCCTGCTCCCACTTACCCAAAGCTTTTTGAAAAGCTAAGATGTTTCTCAAAGGCAAGCTACAGATTTTAAATGCTGAATTGAGGTTTTAAATACACCAAAATCCAAGTGATGGTTTCCATGGTGACCTTCCGCAGCCACTTACTTGGAATGGCAAAGTAAGTCCCCTTCACACATCAAATTCCCAAGTTCCTTTAGCCTTGTAGCAATGTGCTGAAAGAGAAATGGGTGGCTTTGAGACGGGTCCTTGGGATTGGCAGTCCATTCTCATGCCAATATAGATTCCAATTCCTCGTCTGACATGATTCTGGGCATTCTGCTCCAACTCCATCCTTTTTTGCCACTCGTGGTGTTCTGCGTCAGGGCAGAGGGAGAGTATAGGTAAAGTGTGGGTGGGCCAGTAAGAGATGAGTTAGCTCGTGTGCGCTTTTCTGATTGCAAATACCTAAAGAGGAATCTGATGTGAGCTGGAGAATAGAGTCCTGAAGTAACATGTCCCATTCTTTTCACTTGGGAGATCTTAGAAGTCCAGTCTTTTTACCCAGGAAACACCTGGATGGATCTCATGGTACCTTATATGTAGTTTACTTAAAAAAAAAAAAAAAAA
>NW_022630995.1:10611288-10687783 GCF_010015895.1 Lontra canadensis | reverse complement strand
TCTATATAATGAGAATATATACAGGACTCTCTTATATTGCCAAATGATGATCAACAAGCCTATGTGAAAATCTGGGTAGTTTCCCAATGCATTTGGTTTGAATTTTCTGTGGCATTAGGGTTCAAAAAAGAAAGAGGTAGATCTTTGGATTTGGAATCTATCTTAATAATGGCTAACGTTTATTGAATGTTTCCTATGTACCAAGAACTTCTAAGCACTTTACATCTATTTAATTCATGTACTTTTCAAACAAGTTGATGAAGTAGATACTTTTTCCAGTGTGGACACAGAGCCTCAGAGAAGTTGGGTAACATTGACCACAGTCACGTGGGTAGCAAATGAAAATGCCAGGATTTAAATCCATGTAGTTTCAGTCTAGAGTAGACAGTATTTTTTTTTAAGATTTTATTTATTTATTTGAGAGAGAGAGAATGAGTAGGGTGAGGAGGAGCAGAGGGAGAGGGAGAAGCAGACTCCCTGCTGAGCAGCGCTCAATGGAGGGCTTGATGCTAAGACCCTGGGATCATGACCTAAGCCTAAGGCAGATGCTTATCCCACTGAACCACCCAGGTGCCCCGAGAGTAGACAGTCTTAATTGGACCTAGTGGTACTCCCTCTTCCTTGATGATTTCTATTTGGAAGGAAATAAACACCTTCCCTATTGTTTTATCTTATATACATGTCCAGGTATTAACTCTGGGACCGCCCCTTCCCCCTACAAACACAGGGATAGCCATTATAAATGTCAAATTTTGCAAAATGCCATTTTTTGGAAGCTTGATAAAATTATAATTCTTCTACTATGCATTGAGCTTTTCTCATGTGGAACTCCATTTTACTTCTATAGCAATTTAATAGGAGCAAAGGAACATTCACCACACAGATTCAGAAACCAGATTAAAGAAGGAGAGGAAACCAGAAGTGAGGGGAGATTTGTGAGCAGAGGGGAGGGGAGTGTAATATCATGAAGTTGAAGGGAGTATCATGAGATAGATGACAGTATAGATGAAGGGTAAGAAAAAAGTAAGAGCTTAGAAAAAAGGACAGGGCTTTGATCAGAAACAAACAACAAACTTGGTCTAAAGAAAGCATAAATCAAGGGGATCAGCAAAAATATCTAGAGACTAGCAACGTAATATTTGTGGTTAGGAATGGATCTTCCTACCCCATTTGAAGAGTTGAAAAAATCAACCTTGATAAGTAAAAAAAAAAAAAAAAACAAAAAAAAAAACCCCACAAACAACAAGCCTTGCACTATGTTAAAAACGAGGCTTTGATGAATTCTGAAGGAAGATCTGTATTTTGGAGATTACTTTCACTAATAAATATTCACCTTCCAGATAAATATAAAGATCTTAAGAATGAATTAAATTGCAAAGATACTGTATTTCCACAGTATCCATTGGGGTTCTATGCCTGAGTGTGGATGTTTAAATCAAGGGGCAAGAAGAGAAGAGAATTAAGAGTTTCCAACTTGGCTTTCTTCCCCTTACAAACAGGAGAGCATGAGTGAGCCATAGGGTTCTGATAGAGACATCACCCTGAGCTCTTCTCCACAAAGCAAATAAGCCTCTCAGTGTGCTTTAAATAAACAATTTGTGTGATTTCCCTAAAGGCAAGTACAGTGTTATAGAGTGAGAAAAGGTATCATGTGGCAATATGATTATTCATTAACTTACTCTACGAGAACATTTATTGCCCCACCCAAACATCATCATCCGTATCCCATTGTTTGATTTTACTGAGGGAATGATGTCAGTGGCAGGGAATGTGAAGATAGGAAAGTCATCTCCAGTTGGCTTCCCATTAGTTATAGAGGTGATAGCTCACCAGAGTTCGGTGGGGACAGATCTCCATCTCTTGTCTTTCAATGATGACTATTGTCTAAACCTGTTTGTAATTAATAAATTGCTGACTTATATATTTATTTAATATTCTTTCATAAGGTCTCTACAGTAAGCTCCATGAGGGCAAGACTGTATCATGTCTTGTTAACTGTTGTTTATTCCCATTTCTGAGCATAGTGTTTGACACATAAACTCTATAGGTTGTTTAATGAACAAAAAACAAAGTACAGACAAAAAAAACAAAATGGAATAGGAGAATGGCAGGTGATAAAAGACAATGGTAGACTCTAGGCTCAACACTGAGTGTTAGGATAATTTTATTAAGACTTTTTAAGAGTTGAAGGAAGAAAAACATGACAGGATGGGAAAGAATTAGGTCTACCCTCATGGATTACTTAGTTCTGTCCTTAGAGTTTAAGAAAGAAATAAAAAAATATAGAAGTGGATATGTTCCTCTCTTCTCTAATTCTGACAGTACTTCCACCGCAACCTATTAACTGGATGTAGGATTACAGTGAGTTTTGCATTTCCATAGGAAACTGGGGATGGATTAAGTGAAAAAGACTATTCCACTGTTTCTTTCCATGCCAAATGGTGGCCTTAATTCAATCAACATCACTTTGAAGAGATAAATCCTCGCTCACCCTATTGAAGATAGAATATAGATTGAGGCATTCAATATGTTTGATGGACTGAGAAAGTTATTTGAAATTACTTTGGCATGAAAATTGTGCCTTTTTCTCTCATAGTTACTGAGCTGCTAGTGATAGCCACATCCCCATCGCCAGCACTGACAGCCTACCACCGCCACCAATAATAGAGATTACTCAGAGAGTAAATAATAGAAATAAGTTTCAAACCCATGAGTCTCCAAAACTCATGCTCTTCTCTGTTTCACTCTTGTTGTAAAGTATAATTTTCATCCTGTAAGGAATAGGACAGTTATATTCCATTCAAGATCACTACTCTTAGGTAACTGCATGGTTGTTAATCAGATAATTCCAAGGTTTTAGTGGTTTTAGTTCAAGGCTAAGCGGTAGGCCACTCAGGTCCCTGCTGACCTTGCTCCATCCCTTGTTCATATATTTTAAATGGAATTGTAGTTCATGAGAGTGAGAATGAATCACTAATGAATGTAGATCATAAGGGAAAGTGGATTTAGTGGATTAGCTCAGGAAAGAACTAAAGATTCTTACTATGAAAGAACATTTTACCATTTTGCTTGGTTTTTGGATCCAGTGTATTAAACTTAGAAAGACAGTGGAAAATAAAAATAATTCTTTATGGGTACTATATATGGTCAAAATTTGTTTACGTAAGATAAAGAAGACAATACACTCAAGGACTCACTACATTTATTTGATAGTTCCATGCCATTTTTTTTTCTCCTGTCCTATTGCTCCGGATTTTGTTGTGTGCTACCTTTTCTTTATCACTAAAACAATGTTCCTAAAATTGTTCTAGAGTTCTTTATCAGTAATGTTTCAATCTTTGGCAGAGACTGTGGGGTCAGGGAACTAGAAATCTGAGTCATATAGACGGAGAGTAGATTATTTTTCTTAGCAGGTAATTAGGAGCACAATCAGGGGAAGAGAATAAAAATTTCAAGCCAGGTTGACCATGTCCGATTATCATTTGGCCATGGAAGTAGGCAGACCATTAGATCCTTTATAAATTTCATCTTTTAATCTACTGTTTTCTTTCACTTTTACTTAATAATGAGAATGGGTAGAGTGTAGGCTTTATTTTTGTGATTCCAATTTTGTTAGGTTGCTCAATTTTGGGGAAATGGGAGTGTCCACACCTGTGTGTGATACTAGTGCTTCTGAGGGGGAATACCCCCTATTAGCCATATAAACTGTCACTTTTAATTTAGGTGTAGCTATGCAAGGTAGTAGGGTGCTTTGCTAAATATTCTGAACTAGTATTTTCACACTCCCTCCAACTCTAAAATACTAGACCTCAGCTTTTAGTCTGTTATTTTCTGCAGTGGTGTCCCGGAGTAGTTTTGTAGCATTCCAGGCATTGATGTAATACGATAATTGACTTATCTCAGTCTGCTGGAATACAGGAGGTGCGTTGAGTGAGGGAGCATGGTGCAGTGCGTAATAAAGCAGAGCAAGAGGTGTAAAGAAAGACATACTAAGAAGATTTGAAAGGTAGATCTTTCATAAATAAACATGATTACATTCCAGTATGTTTTATTAATGTAGTCTGCTTTTAGTCTCAACCAGAGGTTGGCAAAGTGTGGCCCTGTTTTGGCCACACCACCCATCATTTGCATATTGCCTACAGCTGCTTTCTCACAACAATGGCAGAGTTGAGAGACGTTGAGACAGAATAAAGGGCTGGCAAAGTCAGTAACACTTGCTATCTGACTCTACAGAAAAAGTTTGGTGAGCCCAGGATTAAACTAATTTCTTTTTTTTTTTTTTTTAAGATTATATTTATTAATTTGACAGAGAGAGAGAGAGAGAGAGAGATCACAAGTAGGGAGAGAGGCAGGCAGAGAGAGAGGGAGAAAAGGGCTTCCTGCTGAGCAGAGAGCCCAACAGGGGCTCAATCCCAGGACCCTGACTGAGACCATGACCTGAGCTGAAGGCTTGAGGCTTAACCCTCTGAGGCACACAGACGCCCTAATTTCTTATCCTATTTCTTATTCACGAAATATAATAAGCCCTTAAATTCAAACTCTTCAGCAAACAAAAAAATACTTGAAGTTGTTAGAGTATATGATTTAAAAAAATGACATGACCCTATAAGTCCCCAAAGAAAAATTTCCATATGGCAGCTGAAAGATTCTAAGGCTGTAAATGGTGATTATGTTGGTGTATTTCTTTGGAAAGAAATGAAAAAAAAAAGTGTAAACATGTTTAATTACCATTTTTAAGGCGCTTCCAGAATCTTAGCACTCAAATAGAGTACCAATATTGGTATTGCCCATATGGCATAATAGTGAAGGTTGAAGTAAAGTCAATAGCTTTGAGTTCAGTTTATTTTGCCTATATCAGACTAAAAGTTTCATATTGATTATGGATCTGCAAGGATAATCAAAACTTATTGGATCACTGAGGACTGAAATATGATCAAAGACCAGCTCTGTCAGAGCCAGGAAGAAGTGGCTACCCATGGAGGAAGGTATGTTATTGCTAGTGCTTGCTAAAGTCATTCATATGACTTTATTAAATATTTCTGATTGTTGTAGAGGCAAAACAAATTGACTTTATTCACTTATAAGGTAACAGGTAGTAATTCTTAGGAAAATAATTTGCTTTCAAAATTTATTATGTGGTGTTAAAATAGTTTTCAAATCAGAGTATTTCAAAAGAAATATCCCTAATATCCAAGGACAAATTCTCCTATTTTATACTTAAAAAAAAAAAAAAGATTTTATTTATTTATTTGTCAGAGAGAGAGAGAAAGAGAGAGAGAGCAAAGGCAGGGGGAACAGGAGAGAGAGAGGGACAAGCAGGAAGCCTAGGCTCAGCAGTGAGCCTAATGCCGGGCTTTATTTCAGGACCCTGGGATCATGACCTGAGCCCAAGGCAAACACTTAACTGACTGAGCCACCCAGGCATCCCTTGTACTTCCTGAAAGAAAAGTAAAGAGAAAATATTGGCTGCTAAAAAAAGAAAAAAATAGAGATTGTTTCTGGAAACAAAAAAACTTTGTTGCTTCAAAATTGTTTTTGTTGTTCAGATTCCCTGTCATACTTAGGAATTTTATCCTTAAGCAGTCTATTTGTAGCTCCACTCACATAACTTAGAGATAACCGCAGGAGAACATCTTATGGAATGTAAAGGAAATCACAAGATTTGAAATCTGCAAATGTGCATGTACATCGGGGCTTTAAAACTGGCTTCATTTCGCTCTAGCTTTTATCAAACCTGAATGCATCCTTTACTATCAAATGTAATTTTACCAAGAAGAATTAGGTGCCAAATTTATGCCTGAACTTCAGAATCCTTGTCTGTCTCATAGTCACCACTAATGTGGTTACTCAATCTTTATTTGAGTAAGTAAAATGATATTTAGTTTAAGAATCTTGTTCGCGGATTGCGGACTCTCTTAGAATTTAGTTGAACTGTATAGGCAACATGTGGGAAGGATTATAACTTAAATGGATTTATTGCTAAATGTTTGTTTAACTGGCTAATATGCTAACTATTGCTGCTTAACGAACTACCCCAACATTCCATCGCTTAAAATTTCATTACGTTCATGGATTCTGTGTGTCAGGACAGGGCACAGCAAGATGGCTTGTCTCTGCTCCTCAGAGTCTAGAGTCTCCACTGGGAAGCCATTTGGAAGCTGTGGTGGTTTGATGGCTGGGGGCTGGAATCATCTGGAAGCCTCTTTACTCAGATGGCTGGTGCCTGTGTTGGAAAGACCTGGAGACTAGAACTGGCAACTGAATGGCTTATAGGTGATTTCTCCATGTGGTTGTTCCAAGTGGCTTGGCTTGGAGCCAAACATGGCAGGTTTAGGACAGTCTTCTATGGAAGGCAGCTCAAGTTTGCAAGCGTAACTGCTCCAGCAAGCAAAGTGATAGTTACACTCATGACTAAGCCTTGGAAGCCATAGAGCCTCACTTCCACCATGTTCTTTTGGTCAAGTAGTCCTAAACCCATCCAGGTTGAAGGAGAGGAGAATTAGACTCCACCTCTCCATAGGGGAGTGGTGAGATCCCACTGAAAAGAGGATGTGGGAATGGGAGATGTTGCTAAGACCTTCTTTGGGAAATAGTCTCCTCCATGGCCAAAGAAAAAGTGAGTACACAATTAGAAAACGTGAGTGTTTGGTGAAATGGTAAATTTTTGTGATGTTGGTTGTTTATTAAATTAGATGTCTAAAAGTCATCTCAAACCTATTATTTCCGAACAGTGTTCTGTGTCTCCCCTTCAAACTGAAAGTGATTTTTGTTTTCTCTAAGCTTGGTCCTCGTTAAATGTCTCCCTCATAGAAAACTTGGGAATCATCCTTGATTTTTCTTGTTCTTCCAACTTGTACGTCTAATTTGTCAACTCCACTCAGTTCTATCTCCAAAATGCCTCTGAAATTCATCTGATTCTCTCCATCTGCCATGCTCCTCTCCTAATGCAAGCCATCCGGTCCTCTCTAATTCCTTCCCCAGTTAGTAGTAAGAATGAACTTCCCAAATGCAAAATGGGATTATGTGATACCCTCGTTTAGAACTTTTCAGTAGCATCTAATTGCTCTTAGAACATGATGCTAATTTGTTCCTGGGACCTGCAAAACTTTCAAGATCTGGCTCCCACCTTTTTCTCTAAACCTCCTCTCATAACACTCTCTCCCCTTGTTGCGTTCTATTCTTACCAACTTCTGTTCTTCAACCCCCAAGAGTCTTCAAACCTGCTGGTTCCCCAGCCTGGTGTCCTTTCCCCATAGCTTTCTACGAGACCAGCTCATTTAAAGTCAGCTGTTACCTCCTCAAGCCTTCTCTGACTGCCCAGTCTGAAGTACTCTGTCTTGTTCCTCTCTGCATTATCATGTTAATTTCCATAATAGAACTTACTGTTCTGTATTTTTGTTTACTTGCTCATTGCTTCTCTTTCTAACTAGAATTTAAGCTCCCTGAAGGCCTTTTCTGTTTTGCACCCTTGTTTCTTTAGGACTTTGCTGGATCTTGTGTGTCATAGGCATTTCATTTTTTTCTGAATGAATAAATGAAATATTGTTTAAAACAAGGAGACATTATATGTTTATGCCTAATTTCTCATGAAAATGGACCCATAGCTAAAGCCTATGACTGAACATAAAAGATTTTTACATTAGTAACCACAGAAAAGTAAAAACCTTTAAGTGTTTTGTGGTTCAGTCTGACCTTTCAAGGTAGATCTTTCTATATTTGAGGTTGTAAATATCATCAACTAAACCTAAGCCTCATTTATTCATTCAGGTTTTATTGAGAATCTCCAATGTGTATGGGACTACACTAGAGGAGGTGAGAAACAGAAAAAGACATGACACGTTTCTCACTTCCACAGAGCCAACAATTTTGTGGGGGAAGTGAGAAAAATATACCAAAAACCTCATTACGTTGAGATGGTTCAAGAGACAGCTAAGTGGCATCTAAATGTTATCAGTATGGAGGGGAAAGAGGTCTTCTGGGCTAAATGAATCAGAGAAGATGATATTGATCGGGTAGTATTTTAATTGGATGTTTAGAAATAAGTAGGCTTGGGGTGTCTGGGTGGCTCAGTTGGTTAAGGGTCTGCCTTCAGCTCAGGTCACAATCCCTGAGTCCCAGGATTGAGCCCTGCATTGCACTGGGCTCCCTGCTCAGCAAGGAGTCTGCTTCTCTGCCCCTCACGCCACCCGTGCTCTCCCTCTCTCTCAAATAAATAAATAAAATCTTTAAAAAAAAATAGGCTTTCCATAGATGGAGAAGGAGGTGGAAGAAAGGCATTCCTGGTAAAATAAATTGGCATGAGCTAGTAATCAGGACCAAGAAAACAAAATGCATATTCAGGAAATGGTAAGAATTCTGGGCTGCATGGAGTGTCACGCTGTATACGGGGTCAGCAGCAAATACAGCTGGTTGAAACCAGGTCATAAAAGGCCACCAACTCCAAGCTAAATAATTTGGGCTTCATCTAACAGCTGATGAACAACATTGAAAGTATTTTTTTTTCCTTTTTTTGGTTAGGAGAAGGCAGGAACTTAATCAAAATAGTCCTGCTTCATGTGCAGTTTATTTTTTATATTTATTTATTTAAAAGATTTTATTTATTTATTTGACAGATAAAGAGAGAGCACAAGTAGGCAGAGCTGCAAGCAGAGGGAGAGGGAGATGCCGGCTCTATGCTGAGTGGAGAGCCCAACACCGGGTTGGATCCAGGGACTCTGGGACCATGACCTGAGCTGCAGGCAGCCGCCTAACTGACTGCCCCCCCCGCCCCCCCCCCCCCCCGCCCCCGTGCAGTTCAGATTGAAAATAGGGAGTGTGGGGAGAAAGGACTGTGGAGGTGAGGAGCCCAGACTTTTCCCCTCAAGGAACAAGGACCTTGTAATTTCAACTTCATCATGTCTCCCCTGAGGGGTAGATTGAGGGAACCTGGTATGGTGGAAGGAGCTGGGGCTTACACTTAGTTTCACAACTCTGGCTCCATAACTTGGGGATTTGTATGATCTGAGGTCAGTCGCTTGACATTTCTGACCTCCGTTTCCTTCATCGTGAAACAGAGATAATTTTTGTCCTATCATACAAAGTTTCCACGAGGATAAGGAAGTTCTTGACAAATGGTAGGTATTATTAATTATTGAATATGGCATTGAATTTATTTGCTTACAAGCTTTTAGCATTACACTGGACCACTTCCATTTGCCTTGATGGGTGGTCTGTGCTAAAGCAAGACTGTGGAAGCAATTCATTAGGACAGCACCCACTATACCTCGTATGTAATATTTTTTTCAGTATTCTCTGAAAAATCACCTCCATCTACTTGATTACTCTGTTCTTTGTTCCAAACGGTAACTGCAGCATCAGCAGAAACTTCTGAATGGTTGTTTCTCTAAATGGAATATCTTTTACTTTTGCCAGGATAGACAAAGTGTTAAATAAGTGCTCAATATTTATTGTATTTTAATTTAATCAAAGAAGCAGTAATAGCATTTGAGAGCCACTGACTGGAGCAGAGAGAGCTGTCTAGCACTCTTGCTTCTGACCTGTGCCATTTGCCTCTTATTCTTTCTCCCTCTTTAGGGTTTATTTTAATGCCTTCCTTGGACTAAGATGCCAGGTCGTTGGTTCCAAGGCATTGCTAAACCTATGAAGAAATGTGAGTGAGGACCAAGAAATGATTTTGGAGTTAGTTTCCCTGGATCAAAGTTGCCAAAGTATTCATGTGGCAAATTGAGAGGAAAGGAATGTAGCTTTGAGTAATACAAAAATCACCTCTCTCTTCCAGTTTCTGATTTACCATCACATATACTAACACATGTTTTCTGACAAATTTTTGCTACATACTAATTTTTGAGTTTAAGCAAGTAAGAATTGCCGAAGGAAAATTATTACCCATTTCAGGGTAATTTTGGATGGAATGCTGGTTTTTGGTAGAGACATAAAGGTCTTAAAGTTTTATTTAAGGATGAAAATTGCTAGTACCAGGTCCTACATACCAGGCCCTACATACCAAAACAACAATAACACTATCAGAGCACTAAGAAAAATATTTCCTTCCCCCATATATTTTAATATGCAAAATCAAAAGGTCAAGGGGAAAAAGTAAGTGAATACCTTGGTTTGCTGGTTCATGGGAAGTGATTAATGGCCTTCAAACATACATGTTGCATATCTTTTTTGTTCCCTATAGAGATGATTGGAGATAGCACATAATGAGATTGAAGTTAAAAGAAAACACTGCTGAAAATCTGATTTTCAATAATGTGATGAAAAAGTAGCCATGTTAAAAGAGAAAATAATACAAAGTATGATGTTTTCAGGTTCCAAAAATTCCAAAATTCTGGTTTTGGGTAACCGAGTTCTCAGAAGTATATTCAGGTCTTGGTATTAGTATCTATATGCTCTGTCAGATTTGGTTGGAATTGGAGCCGTAAATGCAATTCAGGGGTCACTTTGCCCAGCAGTTAGCTAATTCTTCCAGATCAGATGTTTAAGTTCACAGAGAAAGGACAAATCTTCAATTCCAAATGTCTTCAAATTTTGAGGCAATCTGAAACAGCTGACATGTATGGAAAGTACGGCTTTTGGTACTCACAGTGCTTCCTTTTTGATGTTGGGCGTGATGCCGTTGATGGGGTTATTATGAAGATTGAATGAGTTCATTTATGTTAAGTAATTAGAATAGTCCCTGGAATGTGGTAATGACTATGTAGGCACTGGCTATTTTTTAAAAATAATACTTTATTTTAAAGCAATCTCTACACCCAACATGGGGCTTGAACTTACAACCCAGAGATCAAGAGTTAGATGCTTTCCTGACTGAGCCAGCCAGGCTCAACATTGGCTGTTCTGATTATAAGTATTAGGACTCTTAATGGGACAGTCAGTATTTTCATTGCCACATAGAAACTGTCAATAGAGACCGTGTTCCATATGAATTTTCACGAACAGAAGGTCAATTCTGGAATTGTGCTGAGGTAAGAGCCCAGCAGCTATCAAATGGGTTGAGAAAGATGGCACCGAATCCAGATCCTACCACACCCCCTTTTTCCCTGGCTAGAAACTTGTGATGAAAATATGCCAGGGTATTAGCAGTCTTTCTCTGAAAGAGGGTATTTCTCACTGCTGTTCCATCTATTTTTCTCTATTTTACAAGTTTTAAATGATGAACCGTATTACTTTTATAATGGAAAAAAGGAACAGATTTTCAGTTTTGAAAACCAAACAGCTGTAATCAAAGGTGCAGCGAGATGCCCCATATGATGTTATTTTAAGATTTTTGTACTGATTTGATTTCCCCACGTGCAAGAAAAACAGCAATATCCTTTTGAAGGTCTTTTTGTCCCATGACGCTGATTTGAACAGAGCGCAGGTGGGCAGTGAGCAAACACTGTGAGCCCTCAGCAGTGCCCAGTAGCCGCGAAGGGACTCAGACATTCCAGCACTGCCATTGCTTTGTAAGAATATTAGGATATTGGTCTCACTGTTTATCTCAAGAGTGTCTGTTTAATTACATGCCTATTTGTATGGAGAAATAGCTCCAAGGTGTAAAGGGAATTATTTATGTATTTTGAATTCAAATTTAAGTTAAAAAATAAACAATCTATTCACATGGCTCAGAATTCAAAAAGTAATAAAGGATAGAGTGAGACGTCTTCCCACGATCACCTAATTTCCCTTCCTGGAGGCAAATAGCTGTTTCAGTTGCTCCTGGATCTTTCGGAGATATTTTATGCACATGCCGATAGATACGTGGATGTAGTCTAAAAGTTCTTATTTACGAAGAATGATGTCTTAAGGAATATGTGGAATCTGAATTTATCTTAATGGAAGAATAATCTGGTTGACTAAGTCTCTGTATTGTTAACGTTCCAAAATGAGTGGATGCAATCAATCATCCTATAAGTAGTTACTGAGTTCCTACTGTGTGTGAGGCCGCCTGCCAGGTGTTGCTTGTCATGTCAAGTTGCCTTTAAAATTTTTCATATTTATGCATCTCGTCATTCCGATCCGTGTGCTCAGACATCACCAGGTCAGGGAGGCTTTCCCTAACATCCACCTGAAAGTAACTCTCCCCTGTCCTCTCACTCACTGTATTTTACTTCTTCTAGGGCCAGGGTGATTCTAAATTTCTTTCTTTTTTTTTTAAGGTTTTATTTATTTATTTGACAGACAGAAATCACAAGTAGAGAGGCAGGCAGAGAGGGAGGGGAAAGCAGGCTCCCCACTGAGCAGGGAGCCCTATGCGGGGCTCGATCCCAGAACTCTGGGATCATGACCTGAGCCAAAGGCAGAGGCTTTAACCCACTGAGCCACCCAGGTGCCCCTTTCTCACCAATTTCTCTTTTGAGAGTGAGGGGGAATGCTGTTATTTAGACACAGGGATAAGAGGGCTAAACTGGAATTGTGAACTTGGAGGCTTTGCCCCCCCCCCATTCACGCATCTGCTACTTCATAGCATTCTGTAGTCCAAGGAAATGGAAATTATCTTGTTATTTATTTGTAAGCTTCATGAAGCAGGAATTCTATCTGCTTGTTCTGGGATAGAACCTAGAAGAGTCCTTGACACATAGTAAGTAGATTCTTAAATGTTTGTGGACTGGACTGATGATCTGTGTATGCTCCGTGTTCTATGTAGAACGGAAGGTCTTTTGGTTGGCGGTGAGAAATTAAAAAAGCCATAAAAGGCAAATTTGCTCAGAATGTTTCTTCCCTTAGGATTGGGAAGAAAGGAGCCAACTTTTAAAATTTTGCAGCATTTCCTGAAAAGAAATCAGTCCGGCAAACGTGCGCTTCCAGCGCCAGCTCTTCTGTTCCTTGCAGGGAGACCGAGGTGCAGTGGTCTCCAGGATGGGACTGGCCTGGGAAACAGACCAGTGGGACGAGAATGGTCATGGT
Organism: Lontra canadensis; assembly: GCF_010015895.1. Lineage (NCBI taxonomy): Eukaryota > Metazoa > Chordata > Mammalia > Carnivora > Mustelidae > Lontra > Lontra canadensis. The sequence continues at coordinate 10,674,892 of NW_022630995.1, read as the reverse complement.
CCAGGTTGATCCAGTGGTGGCTAATCTGTGGAACAGCTGTGTCCACGTGACTCAGGGAGAGGAATTTTAGAGTAGCCTGCCATCTGGACTTATTCATCCTCTGAGGAGGCGGGGAGGCCGGAGGGATACAAGGAAACAAGCACCTTTCTATGTCCGGGAGATGGCTCATGTAGACACACACACACACACACACACACACACACACACACTCTGATTGGCAGAGTCCTTGGGCCCCACGAGTCAGTTTTGGCAGAGAAATTTGACGAAATTATCTGTCTTACTTAAAACCAGACCGATCTTTTAAGTCAGTGGGCATAGATGTAGTAGCTCAATTTTAAGTTTTCCTTTCCAAATAGAGAGGCCTGTGTCCTATGTGATGCTGGTCACGGGAGAAATTCTGTAGGAGGAAGAGGCTGGAACTCTGGCCTCGGGTTATTAAGCAAAGCATTCATTATAAGTGTGTCAATACCGTTCCGGAAAGATTTGCATGTTTCTCTGTCATAGGCATATTCTTCAAATTTTATTAGAGAAAAATATTCTGGTATCTTATTAAAATTATTATTATTATTTAAGAAAAAAATCTCAAGCCCCTTGATTTTATTGCTGAGGGAACTTAGGCCCCAAAAGATTGAATAACTTGCCTTCCTTGACATTAACAGAGATAGGCCCCCGTTTTTAGAAGTTAGATCCTCCTAATATTTGGCTTTACGTGTGTGTTTTAAAAATGACAGTTGGATAAGTTGAGAGCTTAGTAGTTTAAGCTATGAAGAAACTTATGACACATGTTTAACTAAATAAAATTATTTTCCCTCACTCATGCCGTGAGGACAGCTTGCAAAGACTGTGTTCACTTTTCTCCTTTCCTCTTAAGAAGGGGTTGGTTATTTTTAAAGCTCAGGTTGAAGGAGTGAATATAGATTATAAATCTTGGTTGGCTGAATTTATTCAGGAATTTGTCAGACTGAATATGAAGTTTCTGGGGTGTAAATAAATGAAAAATGAGGTCTTTAAGTGATCTTTCTCTCTCTCTCTGTCTATACCTATATCTGTCTTCGGTTTCATCCCAGACTGGTTCCAGGGCAAAAAAGAAAAAGTGATTTTCTCTTTCCTTAGACTCACATCATCAAGTGATTGACTAAATTTATGATGGAATGGCAAATTTAGTGATCGTTCGATTGCTATACTGTCGAATAACAAAACAACTGCAACTCAAACGTAAGCACAAAGAAAACGATGTGTATAGCAAAATGTTTGTCAAACTTCTACCAACAAGCCCCATACTTAATAAGAACCTGATACTGAGTAATAATTCTGATTATTCTTTGAAGTCTATAGTAACGGGATATAACGTATCTGCTACCGCCTTTTTGTGTAGGCCCCCAAATGAAGTGTGTATAATTGTTATAATATTGAATAACTCCAGGATCAACATTCAGTGATATCTGTCACCTTCTTTTTCTTTTCTAATAAAACAGAATAATGAAGAGAACCCCAAGTATAACAGTTGCATTTGTGGGTTCTGCTATTATCGAACAAAATGCTTTATAGATAATACTGGTGATAAGCCATCAATCTCCTTATTTTATATGAGGAAACTTAAACACAGAAGTTTTTCAGGACAAAAGGACAGAGGTGTGACTTGAGAAATGGCTTTACGGCAGTAATCCTGTCTGCACATCACATCTGCACCCTACTTACTTAGAATAATTAACAAAGGGCCTATTGGTTGTACTATTTTACTACAGACAGCTTTCTTGTTTTAGAAGCAAAGAGTGCCATGCTTATACATGACCAGGATTGCCTGGACTGTGTTGCTCACAAACTTCGTCTTCCTTCTTGTTGGACCTTACCGGGTCCGGAGGTTTCATCACCTGCTGCCACTAGATGGTGCTTGTCATTGAAACAAAGGTTCCTCCTCCCATTTTCCTGTTCTCTTTAGGTGTCTGTTAGGACCTTGGCTGATAGGACAGAAACTTGACTGATAAGCTAAGTCGTGCGTGGGTATTCTAGAAGGTCATTTAGTACAAAGAATTATTGATCAAAAAAGCAAATCATTATCAGTAAAGAGTACTTATGCTGTTTTTAAAATTCCATTAATTTTTCTGTTCATTTTCTTTGTCATCAACCTGTGTGAACCCCAAGACAAGAAGAACAAATAAATTTTTCTCTGGGTTCATGGGAATCAAGGGACACAACTCAAGTTTTAGAAGAGGTGACAAAAAAAGATCTCAGGATTCATTGTCCTCACCCGGATAGCAGTAGCAAAGGTGACCACATGCAGAGTTGACAAGGAAAGTTAATCAATGACCTTTTAAAGGAAAAACACATATATCTCAATTACTGGACAATAATCAATAGGAAAGGAAATGGAACATGCTCTTTTAATTGTGGGATAGCAAACAGCAAGTAATGAGAATGATAACAGAGGTTGTTGGCTCTTTGCCAAAGACAACTCTTTTTCTCATTAATTTAAGACACACACGAAACCTTACCTCATAGTGCTCTAATTCCCTCCCTGCCTCCCACCCCTCACACACCGATTTTATACCCCTTTCAGGGTGAAGTTGTGCCAATCTCAATAGCAAAATGCTTCCAGGGCTTACCTATTTGGTTTTTGTGAAGGATAGTTTGATATATTTTGCAGCAGAATATTAGAAAACATAAATTTCTTGCACTATTCCTTTCCCAAACATTCACCAACGCTGACCATTCATGGCTGGTTCATGATTATAATGAGAAATTGCCAGCTATGTTGAAATACATAATCCACGGTGTGAAAAACTGCTGAACAGCAGTGTCAAATTCTTAATACAAAAGTGGCTTCCCTTTGCCTGTGAGCTTACTTTGGGGTTGCTGAGTCTTGCTAACTGTGTGTTCAGGCACTGAAAGTTAATTTTAACGTTAATCTAAAAATAAAATATAAATATATAGGCACAAGTTTTAAAGTTAATTTTTTTTGTCTTCTGTTTCGAATTCCCCGTGTCACTGCAGTACACTATGTAGAATGTGTGAACATATATGTGAGCCAGATGTGACAACAGCTGGACACATGACATTAGTGCATTTTAATTTCAGACAGCTTTGGGTGGTTCCTAGTGCCTTCTGAGCATTGACTGAGGATTTTAAATATACCCATTTTTTTTTCCCCCTTTAAATACCTGCCTCCTAAGCACTGGTGAGGTACAATGGATCTCTTTCAGTTTTAAATACTAGAAAGAGAAGCTTCTGTCCCTAAGTTATTTTCCTCCAGAATATCCCCCCTCCCCCCAGGGTTCTTATTAGTTATTGCTTAGTACTGAAGAAGGGTTTGGAACCAGGAGCAGATAGTCTGTGTGTTGAAATTATTTTTCTTGGGTTTTATGTGTTTTGATGGTTACTGTCGAAAATGCAGTTTGGTCAGGGACTTACACACACACACACACACGCACACACACACATGATATGTATTAATAGGAAACTCTCATACGCTTGCATCATACACTGTGTGGCTCACATCCCTGCTCTCGCAGGACCCAGAACATTAGATGGTGTCTGTGCTGACAGTCTGTTGATATCTCAATGGTTGACTTAACTGATCATGATGGGGCTGGGCCACTGATACATTATTAGTATTATCTGCTTAGCAAAGGGTACTTGAACCTCAATACTTAGCCTTAGGAACAGAGTAAATACAAATGGTAACTTTGTACGCTCAAGAAGACTCCCTTGGAGGGCCAGTGGTGTTTCTCAGACTGTCTGAGGAAGACAACACCCGTGACAAAAGCACAAGGCTCAGGACGGTGCTGTCCCCAGACATGTCCCCGCTGAAGGTGAACGAGGACCGAGTGCCCGTAGCGCTCCACCCGGACGCCCCAAGTTGAACGAAGTAGCCTCCAGAGTGATCTGGGGCCGGGAAACGAAAGCAACTTCAGTTCTGCCGGGAGAACAGGCTGTCCCCACTGGGGATCTGCTGTGACCAGGACAAAAAGCTGGACCTAGCAGCTCGCTCAGGGCGTGAGAAGGAACCCAGGCCGGCGAAGGCAGCCGGTCGGGACCCGGGTCTCCGGCCGGGTCCGGGCGGGCGCGGCGCGCGGAGCACGAGCCCCCGGCGGAGGCGGCGCGGCCCCAGGCCCCTCCCCGCCGCCGCGGATGCCCGGGCGGCTGACGCCGAGCCGCGGCCCCGAGCGGTGGGGGCCGGGCGGCGCGAGCGAGGGCAGGGCAGGGGGCCGGCCGAGGCCACTCGCGGCTTTAAATATGGATCGCGGGCTCGCGCTCGTGGCACAGCCTCCGCCACGGCCGCCTTTCCCGCTTCCCCGTCCCGCAGCTCGCTCCCGAGGGGCGCCCTCGCCGGGCACCGCCGCTGCAGTGTTAGTTACTGGCAAAAACATCGGAGATCCCCATAAATATGCAGAAGCTGCAGAAGGCAAAGTAGAGTAGACGCCCGCGCTCTCACACGCTCGCTCGCCCCGCTCCACGCGGGCCGCGTAGACATCTCCCCCTCCCCGCGCCGCCACCGCCTCCCCCCGGCTCGTGGGCCGTGCGGGCTCCAGCCCTGCTTGCTCCGAAGACCCTCCCGCCCCGGCGCCCTCGCCCCGTCCTCGCCTCCCTCCGCCCCGGAGCGCGCACCCACCCAGGCGGCAAAGTTGTGACTACTTGGGCGCGGGTGGCTTGCGCCCCGCTCGACCCGCGCGTCGCGCCGGCAACTTCCCGCGGCCCGGCCCCGCCGCGCCCCGGGCCCGCGCCTGCGGGGATCCCGCGGGCCCCCAGCCTCCGGCCCCGGCGGCGCGCCGGGCAGCGCTTCTGTGGCCGCGGCGGCCGTGGTGGCAGCGAAGGCGGCGGCGGCGGCAGCGGCCGCTGCAGCCCCACACTCCGCCGCCAAACTGGAGGAGCGACGGAAGGCGGACCCCAGGAGGTGAGCGCGCGGCCCGGGCCGCGGAGGGGAGGGTCGGCCGGGACCCCGCGTCGCGGCGGCGCAGGGGCGCAGGGCCCGGGGGCCGGTCCCGGAGGGCGCGCGGGCGGCCTCGGTGCGCTCGGGGGAGGGAGAAGGAGGTCTGCTGCGGCCGGGCATCTCCCGGGCTGGGCGCCGGCCGAGGGTGGACGCGGCTTCCGCGGAAAAGTACTCCCCCCCCTTCTTAGCGTGTAGAGGGGCGGTTTGAGCAGCCCTGTCTCCTCCCAGTGTAGAGCCCCCTGCGCGGAACCAGGCGTTGCTGCCCGGGCTGTGGGGCCAGTGTACGCGGCGGGCTGGGCTCCGGCGCAGTGACACGTGTGTTCCTGGGAGCCTGGGTGGTCCCGGTGGAGCCCGGGCACCTGCCACACAAACATCCCCAGACCCACGAGTGGTGGAGGCTTGGGGGACTCTCGGTGCCCCCGCTTCGCTGCCCGCTCCGGGACGGAGCATTCACGTCTCCCCCTGGCACAGCGAACGCGGGGGTGAGTCAGGCAGATTCTCTGCAAGTGGCACACACACAGTCACTTGCAGTGGCTTTGGAAGAGTGAGGCCGAGGTTAAACTGGGGTTTCTCTTGGCCAGCGACAGCGGAGCTCTTCCTCAGGTACTGGGCAGCATGTGCGGCTTGGCAAGGAGAGGTGACTTCTTTTTTCTTAAGTGCATTTCACCCAGCCCTTGCCAGTCCGTTAATAACAGTCAACAAAGAAAGGCAGGAGTTGGGAACCACATCAGCAAACTGCCGCAAGCACCGCAAGGGAAAAAGTTCTTTAAGAACAAAAGAACAACGAGGGCGACAACAAAAAACAAACAAAACCCACAGCAAACCCTGAACTGGACTCGAAAGATGGAGAAGAAAGCCGTTTGACCTCTGTTCTCCCACCGGAAAGCATTTTCCCCCCTTTTTCCAGTTCCTTGTGAAACTTTTGTTTTTCCATCCCTCATTCCTTCTCAGGGCCTCACCTTTCTCAGACCAATTCCCTGCAGCAAGCTCTTTTCAGTCTTGATAATGAAGAGCAGTTGACCACTTTGGAGTACCGTCTTTATTTCCTTTCTCATTTCACTTCAGTGTTGGAGAAAGTTGCTCCTCATGGGGAATCATGAAGCCTGAGCTGTACTAAACACACATTATCTTAAGTCCTGGAACAGTTCCTTTCCGGAGAGACACTGCATTGTACAGTATTCCCCCCCCCCTTTTTTTTCCCTTGTATTTGGGACCTGGACTTAGACTATTACCTGAATTAAAGTGTCCATTGCCCACTAGGGCTTATTTTTATTTTTTCATTTTGATTTGAATAGCTTTTTCAGTGCAGTTAAAACAGTACTCAGTAGCGTCTTATAACCAATGTAATGTCTTCGCAAAAGGTCTCTAAGAACTCTCCTTGTATTTATCACATTGGCATTTAAATAATTTTCATGATCATTATAGCACTTAGATTGAAGTTGTTAGCATAACTTTACAGGAAGCATGTCTGCTTATTTTTCTATAATTTTAATAACAAAAAAACTTTTACTTTCATTTTAAAGTTAAATATAGTGATAGGCTTCTGTTCTCTTTCTATGAAATCTGGAAATTGAATCTCTTTAACTTTATCTCAGTCTCTGGTAAGATGACATAAAAACTCTCACATATGTGGACAGAACGGAAAGTAGTACTCTTTGGAACTGTTGAGACATAGGACATTTATAAGAATGGGAGTGGGAGGTGTAAGATTGGATGTTTGGATAGTTCCAGGCATGTCTACCTTTGAGAAAAAAGAAAACTAAGGAACCCCTCCCCCAACATTGTGTATGAGTGTTGTCAAAATGAGGTTTTAAGTATCATTTAATGTGTTGAGGTCATTCTAGAGTTTTACTAATTAACTTGTATAAGGCACCTTAGCCAAAGAAATTGACAGGATGTACTCTGAGTTTATAATGATGTATCCCTTTTAGTTTATTTTCTCAACAGAAAAGAAATTTAAATGTTTGTTAATGCTACTATTTTAGTCTTTGAAATGATTAGCATAAATTTGGAGTTTGTAATAATGTGTGAAAAGAATACAGGGAATCATTTAGAGAAAAAAATGTGAAAGAAGTCGGGTAAACTTCGGGACAACTTCCGGCATGATCTGGTGGTAATTTCATTTTTCACTGAGCCCTGGCAAGTACAATTTTGAGGTTCTGATCCTTTGTTCTGATAACAAGAAAGATAGCCTGGCCATAGCTTGCATTGTAAAGAAAAACACAACACTTAAGGGAAAAAAAGTACACATTAGCTGGTGAATCATGTAGATAATCAGGTTTCTTTGCTTGCCTCTGAGGGCGCTGCAGTTCACAAGGACTGCTACTGTTAGGGGAGAGCGTCCAGAGGGAACACTGCTCCCTAAGTCAGTGCTTCTGTAGACTTCATCTGCTCCTTTCTTGGAGGTACTCTGCATTCATTTTTAATAACATGCATACAGTTTAAGACCGGGGTTGATAACATTGGGAGTGGGAAGAAAGACCTGAAAGAGAATACTCTACCAACGCTGGAAGTTTCTAAGTGTTTTTTCCTTGATTGCTAAGTGGAGGGAATCAGGGTGCATGATTTGTTGGGGCCAAGGGAACTCTCAGCAGAACACATAGCTCCGTTCTCCCTGTTGACGCAGTTTCTGAGGCCAAGCTATGATTTATGACATTTATGTCTTTTGGGGGAGTCATTTAGCAAAATGGATGGTTAGTAAGTAAAGTTAGTAAGACTTTATGAAACGAGGTCTTGCTACTTTCAGGATTTTTTTTTTTTCATAATGCAGAAATTTTAAGGGAGGGGAAAAATGTTTCTTTCATATGACGTCAGGGGTAAGTTGTATTCCAAATATGTTTGCCTTTCTCCATTTGACATGTTTGAGTCACAGAATAGAAAGTATGCTATTGTCCTTCTAACATAAAGGTGATATTTTATATCCCTGTGGTGCATGCCTTAGTTATTTTTCCAGTCGTAGAGATGGATTTTCCCACCTACCCTTTTACTCATTTCTTTTGTATGGTGTACACACATACACATGCACACACACACACGATGTGTTTGTAGAGATGACTGATTTTATTTTACCTAAAGCCATATTTATGACTGTCATAATGATTTGGTGGCAATGACTTTGTTACATTTCTCTAGTCTCAGCAGTATGATGGCATTTCAAACAAGACATCAAAAGGACAAGCAGCTATGAGTGATGATGGCTTTATTTACCTGCTGTGGCAAAGAAGAGATAAAACTTTGTTTTCCCCGTCTTTTCATGATGTGCATAATCCTATTCCTTATGGATCTTACTTGCCTTTGAATTAAGTTATATATTTAAAAAAGATCGTGGTAGAAATAGGCTTGGTGAAATCATACAGATCTGCACTTGTTTTCATAAACCAAAACATCATCTTGTTATTCCTGCAAACTAAGGAGATGTAAGGGATTATTATGCTGGTTGAAAAAATGAGGAAACTAGGCACAGAGAACTTTGTATCCTTTCCGTTCCTTTCCTTTCCTTCCTTCTCTTTCTTTCTTTCTTTCTTTCTTTCTTTCTTTCTTTCTTTCTTTCTTTCCTTCCTTCCTTCTCTTCCCTCCCTTCCTCCCTCCCTCCCTTCCTTCCTCCCTCTCGTCCTTCCTTCTTCAACTAAAGGGATTTTAGTTTAACTTTTCTTAAACTAAAGGGAAACTTATTGGTGGAGGTGGGACGAATCTTCTCTCTTTGAATTAGTGCTATCTATGTGTTGAATGATTGTCATCAAATGAATGAATGTTGTTTTAGTCACAGCTGGAGATACTAAAGCAGATACATGTTTATCCTGGTTTGAAGGGTTGGTTCTGGTCCCTCTTAGTGCTTCTGCTCAGCAGCACTGCCCATTGGCCTCGATTTTTTCTCCTGTCCGTTGGTGCCAGAGTGCCTTTCCCTAATGAAGAGTGTTCAGTTTGCGTGGAGCAATTTTATCTCCAGTTTTTAAGAGTTAACTTTTGTTTTTCATGGAGAGTGAATACATGAAGGAAGTTACATGAAATTAGGATGTTAAAGAAATAAATAACCACCAACAGATAGTTTGGGATTATTGTGTAGAAAAAGGCTATCCTCAGTTTAACTTAAGTTTTTATCTTAGAATCCTCAAAAAGGTTTTAAATAAAACTTGTAGTAGTATACTTTTGGGGGAGTTTAAACATCAAAATTAATAAAAATACAAAATGAGAAAGGAATATACTGTCTTTCAGACTGAGGTAATGTTCTGTGAGTGATACAACTAGAGAAAGTGCTTCATAATGTCTTGTATAAGAAGTCATTGGTTTCTTTCCTTTTCTTGGAAGTGTATTGATTGATTGATAATATCCTTTATACTATTTGCAAATAAGTGAACTTGTGGGAACTGGACTTCTGTGTGAGTTAGTTGTAGGTTTGGCCTGGAGACTAGTAGTCCCTGGTAGGGTCCAGTAACAACTTCGTCTATTTGGAAATCCTATATTTGGCATATTCTTCAGCAAAATAAATAAATAAATAAATAAATAAATAAATTTTCCCTAGCAGGAAAAATAAAGGGTTACGAGAAGACATAGATTAAAGAGGATTCACTTTACTCACAGGAGATCCCTCCGAATCGGTTTACTCTTCGTGCACATACAGTTCTACTACGACTGATCATAGCGTTTCTAATCCTGTAGCAACACTGAATTGCAAATTAGAAGACAGGAACGGGCTGATATTGGCAGCTACATGGATGACATTGCAAAGTGCCAGGGGACAGATTGGTAGTAAAGGGAGAGATGGATCCAGTACGAAAAGCAGTCGTAGGACTTAGAGCAGACATGGTGGGAAGGACTTTGTGGGTGGACCCTGATAGGATCACTTTACTATATTCCCTTCTCCATCCCTCCCTGTCTTCCTTCCTTTCTTTTTGCTCTCCTATCCCTGATCCTAACTTATCTTTATCTATCTGTCCGTCCATCCATCCATCCAAAGTTTTTATTGAAATATAAAATGTATAGAGAAAAGTATGCATGGTGTTGAGACGTAAGTAAACAGCTTGGTGATTTACCGAAGTGCATACACCAAGACCAAGATACAGACCATTGTCAGCAGCCAGAGGTCCTCCTCTCCCCCAAGGCATTATTTCCCTGCAAAGATAACTTCTGTCCTGACTTCTGAGGCTATAGGCTATTTTTATCTATTATTGAACTTCCGACCAGAGTATAGGATGCGCATCCTTGCATCTGCCTTCTTTTGCACAGCATCATGTTTGTGAGGTTCACTGATGTTTGTGTGTAGTGACTTATTGTCACTGTACGCAGGATTCTGCTTTATGAGAAGGCCATAGTTCAGTTACCATTTTGCTCTTGATGGGCACTGGGATTGTTTCTTGTTTTTGGCTATAATCAATAGTGTAGCTGTGAACATTCTTACATATGTCTTCTGGTAAACATGTGGGAATAATAGTGCCTTCCTTTAAAAGTGCTACCAATTCACATTCCTACTAACATAAGTGTTTTGGCTTCTCCACATCCTTACAAACTGCTGGTATTATCTTTTTTATTTTAATCATTTAGGTGGATGTATAGTTGTATCACATTGTGGTTTTAATGTGCATTTACCCAAGCATCTTTTGTTCCTTTTCATATGTTTATTGGCTGTAGTGAAGTACTTGTTCAGGTTTTTTGCTGATGAAGATTTTGTCCAGTATGTTACACCGAGCAAGAAATGTTTTAATAAGTTGAAAATAGAGCTCCTTTACGACCCAGCGATCATGCTACTGGGTATTTACCCTAAAGATACAAATGTAGTGATCCGAAGGGGCACATGCACCTGAATGTTTATAGCGTCAAGTCCACAATAGCCAATCTATGGAAAGAACCTAGATGTCCATCAACAGATGAATGAATAAAGAAGATGTGGTATATATATAGTGGAATACTATGCAGCCATCAAAACCCCCCAAATCTTGCCATTTGCAATGATGTGGACGGAAGTAGAGGGTATTATGCTGAGTGAAATAAGTCAATCAGAGAAAGATAATTATCATAAGATCTCCCGGATAAGAGGAATTTGAGAGGCAGGGCCGGGAGGTTTTTGGGGAAAGGGAGGGAAAAATGAAACAAGATGGGACTGAGGAGGGAGACAAACCATAAGAGACTCTTAATCTCAAGAAACAAACTGAGGGTTGCTGGAGGGGAGGACAGGGGGGAGGGATAGGGTGGCTGGGTGATGGATAGTGGGGAGGGTATGTGCTATGGTGAGGGCTGTGAATTGTGTAAGACTGATGATTCACAGACTTGTACCCCTGAAACAAATAATACATTATATGTTAATAAAAAATAAATAAAACTTAAAAAAAGAAAGGTTTTAAGATCTGGAAAGTAAACTTCTTTTGTTTGTTTAGAAAACTCAGATAACCATACAAACTCATTCACCAGTGTTTCCCTATAATAAGTAAAGTAATATGGATGAAGATATTAAAAACACTTGGAACTTGCAAACATCACAGCCTGGATCTGTGAAACTCTGTCCTTGCAAAAAAAAAAACAAAAACAAAAACACAAACCAAAAAAAAAACCAACAAACCAAAAAGCACACCAACTTTAACACAATACTCAGAAACCTGCAGAACTTGTTGTCTTCAGTGCTTAACATAAAAGCAAAGCATTTTGTAACTTAGTGTTGCCCAGTGACCAATAGAGATAAGCATTTGGAAGATATGGGTTAAAGACCCAGATCTCTTACTTGGTAGTTATTTGATTTTGGGGAATTTAAAAAATCCTCTTTTTTTTTTCATTATTAAAATGATTGTAAAACCTAGCTTGCAGAGGTGTTATGAGGGACAAAAGTGATTGTTAGGAAACCTTGTTCAGAACTGTAAATGACTATACATATGTTAGTTATTATTGTTGTTGTCGTGGTGTTCTACAACATTCCTTATTCTTGAGTTGAATCGTGCCAGCGCTGAGAACAGTTCCTGACATATTAATAAATGTTTGTTGGCTGAATGAATGAACAACACTTCTAAGTGTCTTTCTTGAGCGGTTCCTCTGAGTGATCCAAGCTCAGAAAACATTTTTTCTCTAGGACTTTTACTTTTTATTGCTGAAGTTGAGTTGGGAACAGGGTTTATTAAACATCAGTCTTGAAAAATTGAGCCTAATAGCCAGCAGTTTGAGATCACCCATTTCACGGTATTGCTCCTATCAACTTTATGCTCCACGTTATACACACAGGACCTGGAGAACCCTTGAAAATGATTACAGTGCTCCCTACCCCATGGGTGATCCCCCAAAGCTTACACGCTGAATATTTCTAGCTTCTATAATTAGACGGCTGGCCAACGGATTTCCAGATTTAAAATATTGTCGTGGTGTCTCTAGTGCTGATACCTTGGAAACCATATTTCATGAAAAATTGAATGTTTAAGGATGAATGATAGCTGAGAACTGGAGCCTGTAGAGAGCCTTTTCCGCTTAATACAGATGAGGCATTTCCCACATATGTTGATTACAATGGCAAAAGCAAACTTGCAGCATAAATCTTAGAAACATTTGTGTGGAGCAACCATCGAAAGGTCTGGTCCTCAAGTACTGTTTGACTTGGACCTCTGTTTTCTTCATCTGAGAAGAGGGTTGGCCCAAATATTTATTTCTAAATTACATAGAATTAAACTTTGTATGATTTTTGTGGTCGAGAATTAGAAGATACGTAAGAGGAGGTATCCCCTTGCAAAATCAGACCTGCAGCAGAAGGAACTTGGATTTCGAAGTGGAAATCTAATTAGATTTTTTAACCCAAAGATTGATTTTCTTTTCCTTTTATTTGAGGGTGGTGGTGGTGGTGGTGGTGGTTGTGGTTTTTCTTTTGAGAGCTGGTGGTGGTCCCGATTGGTTGCTCTTATCATGGATAATGGTACTCACTGATAATGAGGACTGATTATATAACATATTACTTCAGAATGTAAGTCAGTCTGAAGTTTTGAGGATGTTTACTTTTCCAGGTAGCATCCCTCCCGTAGGTTGAACCCGAACGTGCTTGTTTTCTCATGATTTAGTGGAAAATGGAATCCTCTGGCGTGGTAGACAGCTTTTGTTTTCTGTTAGACACAAAATGCAATGGAAAATTGAAATAAATACAAAGGGTAATTATGGCGAGCCTTGTGAAACTACTGTTTTAAAAATAGTGAATTTCAGAAAACATCTTCTGTTCTGAGTGCTTTCTTTCCTGTGAGATGTTAAACTGGATGGTTATAAAACAGAAGCTTCCAGGCCTGTCTGCTGGTTGCTGTGTTAAATGCTGGAAGCGAGGCTCCTTCCCTCTGATAACTACTCAGCCCAGGAGACTTTTAAAAAAAACATTGGGCTAGGACTGGCTGTAGGGAAGGGCAACTGTTTAAGGAATAGGATCCTGACAGTAATTTCTAAACCGATATCCTATGGGCCTGGAGTTAGCTCTTCTATCACTGGCGCTCTTCCGCTTGGAAATCCGTTATCTAAGTGGCCCGATGGGAATCCTCCTCATGTCTTTAATTCAAACCAGGTTTCTGCATCTTCTCCCCCAGAATGATCACGAATGACGTTCGGAAAGCACTGTGTGTGTTCGTTCGGAGCGACGACTCCGTGGACTCATCAGTCAGAGGGAAGGGGGAGCGGACCTTGAGTGCCGATGGCTGCACAGATTCCTTCATTCCTTTGACCTCTGGAGACCGTGGCCTTAGGAATGTGTGCTGAGCGCAACCGATGCTAGCCCGGCGCGGGCCTCGTGGGAGGAGATCGCTGAAGCAGGGCTTGCAACTGCCTTCCGAAAACTGCTGAGCGCTAACCCACCAAGCAGAAGCTCACAAGCTCACACGTTTGCACTTTTTACAAGTTGGGCTCCTTTGCCAGGGAGAAGGAAGAAGGCCGAGAGGAAAGGTCTTAAAAGATTTAGGTAGATGGGATCAGATAATTTCCCTTGAAAAATAAATTAAGGAATGAAACAGAACACTCATCCAAAAACATTGCAAGAAAATACGGTTTGGGCACTCGCAAGTTTTGACTGCCCAAGCTTGAGGCAGGGGCCTCTGCAGTTTTACCGGTCGCTTTAGGGCTCCTTGCCCTGCCCTGCCCTGCCCTTCGACTCCCACGTGGGCATGGGCCCCGCACTGCAGGCTCCTCACTGCGGCAACCGTGTCAGAACGTCCTCCGGGGTTCCTGCAGTGGCTAGCGTATTTTGTAGTGAAAATACGTATTTAATGGAAGGTACTTAGTCACTTAAAAACTCTGGACAAGGGGCGCCTGGGTGGCTCAGTGGGTTAAAGCCTCTGCCTTCGGGTCAGGTCATGATCTCAGGGTCCTAGGATCGAGCCCCGCATGGGGATCTCTGCTCAGTGGGGAGCCTGCTTCCTCCTCTCTCTCTGCCTGCCTCTCTGCCTACTTGTGATCTCTGTCTGTCAAATAAATAAATAAAATCTTTAAAAACAAACAAACAAAGCCAAAAAAACCCACCTCTGGACAAACCAATCAGAGACGCCCAGTCATTACACCCGGCTTTATCTGAACCCTTATTTCTTCTCGAGAGATTCCAACAGTGGAGTAGCTCTGATTGCTGCTGTCAGGTTTTTCACATATCTTTTGGGAAATTTGTGGTCATGCAGTTTGGAATCCAGTAATTTTGGCGGTGAAACTTTGTTTTTAGGGTTTGTGATGTGTTACATAGTTCCTTGGAAAACTTATCTCACTTTTCTATTTAGATCTGTTTCATCTGTTCTCTGAATTGGACACAGTTTTATTTACTATTTTTTTGAGATTAGAAGTGAGTTGTTATTGGTGAGGACATGGGCAAAGGGGAACCCTCTTGCACTGTTGGTGGGAACGCAAGCTGGTGCAGCCACTCTGGAAAACAGCATGGAGGTTCCTCAGAAAGTTAACAATAGAACTATCCTGTGATCTAACAATTGTAGTAGGAGGTATTTATCCAAAGAATACAAAAATACTAATTTAAAGGGATACATGCACTCCTCCTCACGTTTTTAGCAGCATTATCTACAGTAGCCAAATTATGGAAATAGCCCAAGTGTCCATCGACTGATGAATGAATAAAGAAGAGGTGATATATATACACACACAACGGAATATTTATTACTCAGCCATCAAAAAGAATGAAATCTTGCCATTTGCAATGACATGGATGGTCCTAGAGAGTATTAAGTAAAATGAGTCAGAGAAAGATGAATATGAAATGATTTCACTCATATATGGAATTTAAGAAGCAAAACAAATGAATAAAGGGGAAAAAAAAGAAGCAAACCAAGAAACATATTCTTAACTATAGAGAACAAACTGATGTTTACCAGAGGGGAGTTGGGTGGGGGAGGGGTGAACCAGGTGATGGGGATCAAGGAGGGCACTTGTGATGAGCACCAGGTGTATGGAGGTATTGAATTGCTATATTGTACACCTGAAACGAATATTACACTGTATGTTAATTGGAATTTAAATAAAAATTAAAAAAATAAGTGAGTTGTTAGTCCTTAAATTTTTTTTTTAATTTTGAAATAACTGTAGGCGCACAGAAAGTTGCAAAAGTATAGTACAGTTTTCACATAACCTCCCCCCAGCTTCTCCCAGTCCATACTGCTTTTAAGGTTTTTTAAAAAAAAATTATTTAAGTTTATTTTTAAAGATTTTATTTATTTATTTGAGAGAGAATGAGAGAGAGAGAATGAGAGGGGTGAGGATCAGAGGGAGATGCAGACTCCCTGCTGAGCAGGGAGACCGATGTGGGACTGGATCCTGGAATTGGAACCTGAGCTGATGGCAGTCGTTTAACCAACTGAGCCACCCAGGCACCCTGCTTTAAGGTTTTAAAAAGGCATTTACCTAAAAAGATTTATAAGGAATTGCAATTTTTATGCCTCCTCTGAAAAATATATAGTAGGACAAAAAAGAATATATCATAGGTGTTGTAAAAAATGCAGAATTAGACACATCTAGTGTTTTCTGGGTTTCACTTAAAGGTGCTACCATGGTAGGCAAGCGGGAGGAGTCATTCATTTGTTCATTTGCTTCCGTGAATTTGGTGTTTGCCTCATTCAAATAATTTTTTATAATGATCATATTTAACTAGGAAGTCTTAAATCCAGATATTCTCAGAAAAACCTCTGGAAGATACAATATAAATATAAATGAGGGAAAATAGAGATCTTTTATGGTCCTAGCACCAGAGCACCATGATAATATTAGATTTTATGTAAAGGTGAGAGAGTATCATTGTAGTATATATCTGTACTTTAGGTGTGTATTTCCCTTACGTGCCTTACAGTGTAGGCAAATTCAGAATGTACGGAGACATTTTAGAATAGATGTTTTATTTATTATATATTCATTGTAATACTTCCCGTGAAACCGCAATGTTTCACTCTTCTTTTTATTGACAAATATGACATTTGAATACATATTCAAGTTCAGTTATCACATTTTAATAGGGATCTTCTAATGCTGTATGTCTTTGCTCATCCATGTGTCTGAACCTTATGCTGTCTTACCTAGAATGCTCCCTCCAGAGGCTGGGTCTTACACCTTGAGACAGACATAACTGGGGAAGGTCTAGAGAAGTGCATTGCATATCACGAGAATAAAGAAGTGTCTTTCAGAGGACAGACAGAAGTCCGTTTGAATGCTTAGAATTTTGAGCAGTGAAGTCTGAAAGGAGAACCCACAACCTAACATCATGAACACTGGACCCCAAATCTCAGAACACCAGAACTAGGAGGACCACTTAGAACCTCAAGAAATAGGTTTAGCATAAATCAGTTTAAATTTATGTAGTGGGTATTTAATGTGAGCAGTTTTACACTCCAAGAGGAGAAAATGGCCTTTTCAAGAAAAGTTCCAGAACAATCTTTGGGGGTAGATTAAGTACTCACACAGCTATAAAAAATGTATATTTTTGGTAAATAGACCTTTTTGGATGGTAGTCTCTCTTTTTACCCAGGCTTTCTTACAGCACTTTGCTTATGTCACTTTTCATTTTGTAGAATAATTTCTTGTTCTTTGATGTCACTGAATGTTGGTCTATGATACCGTGGGTTTGACCTCATGCAATGTTTCTATGAAGTTTCCCTGCCTCACCTGTCTTATCTCAGTTCTAGACCTTGACCAGAAGGCTCTAGTGTAAGTGCGTTATTACACATGAGGTTAAAAAGTGATCAGATCATTTAGACCTCCTTGTAAAATTTCCCTAAGTCAAGACCACGCCTTGCTGCTGATAAAATGAAATTGGGCGTTATTTCTGAATTGAAACCAACGCCTTTGCTGCTGGTTTCATTTGGGATAATTCCAGTAATCTGAAAGTTTGCTTTCCCAATTAAATGAAGCATATTTTATTTTGTGCAGGTTTAAAAAAATCATTGTGTTGGGTAACTTTCTTAGGTGTAATGTTATGCTCACAAATTAAATAGTTTGGAAAGTCCAATGCCATATATTTCTGTTTGCCCCACAGCTTTTAGCTTCTGTTATGGAAGGACTCTAGTATTTGGGCTTGAATAACACAGTGTCTTTTATATAAAAACCAGAGTAGGAGGAAAAAACCAGGCTACAGCATGTGGTCCAGGCTTCAAGCTGGTTTCCGCTTGAGTCAGGAGCTGGTGGCATAATGTCTTAGCTCTGTAGAGACAGTGAGGGATTCATTTCTAAGGCAGGTGTCCACATATGGGATCTATAGAACTCTGATAACTTGGGAACTGAGAGGGGCTGGTGTTAATGCTTCAAACGTGGGCAGTAGGTACCATGAGTTGCAGAGTCTGTGGAATCAAAGAAGAGGAAATAATATTTTAGGGAGACTGTTTCTGGGAAATTGTGAATCAGCTTAAATCGCAGGAGTGGTCTATTATCTACTGTCATTAAATATATTCACTTTAATTGAATATTCTCATAACTGAAGTGTACCTAATTAACTGTCCAGACGAAAATTGTCTTAAGATGTTTCTGATGTACATCATTCCGAAATAGATTGCGCTTATCACCTTTCTTAACAAGACATTGAATATACTTTCCCCTTTTGCTCATCTCTCATAGTCATCATTATGCAATTTGGCAAAGCTCTTAGGGCTGGAGTTGTGTGAAGTTCAACCACTGGTGAACCCTACACCAGGGGTTCCCATGTTGCTGTGCTTTATACATTGTTTCCGCCATCTTTTGTGTTGTCAAGAGGCTGTCTTAGCTGTGCCTAAACAGGGCTTAAGGGTCTCCCTGTTTTCTTCCGTGATGGGCAGTGATCCCAGAGGTTATCTGTTTTCATGCGTTGAACCTGAGGAAATGCGGATGCCGGCCCAGCGGCGGGAGAGAGCGAGAGGGGAGGCACTATGTGGGCAGCTCCTCGGCTGGCCCTAGGGAGGAGGCCTTGGCCACACGGGGAGAGACTGTCAGGCCAAGCTGAGGTCCTGCCGAGAGGTGAGCTGGGAGAGGGCTGCTTCTGGGTGCAGGGGGCAGAGTGTGGCTCTGGGGCCACCGAGCCTGATGCGGGGGTTGTGTGCCTCCGTTGAGAGGGGAGGCTTGGAGCATTTGCAGACCTGCAGAGAGAGCATCCTGAGCAGGGGAGAGGGGTTCTGGGGAAGCCTTTGGCCGGCAGTGATCGGCCCGAGTAGAAGGATGTGAAAAGGCGGGTGATGTGCACGGCCGACCAGAGCCCAGGACTCACGGGGGGCTCTGAGCAGGTGCGGAGGCAGCAGTCCCTCAACGCTCCTGAGACCTCTGTGCCTCCGGGCCACGGAGGTTGTGGAACCTGGCGGAGAAGCCGGTTCGTGAGTCGGCGCCGACCGTCAGGATTTCCCCGAGCTGGTTCCAAGCGTGGACTCCGGAGCCAGAGGGCCTGGGCAGGAACCCCGCGTCCACGCGGCCTCACGTGGGGTTCTCCGGGAGGCACCGGCCCCCGGTAGGAAGTCGGGGCGGGGGGTGGCCCCGCGACCAGCGAAGGAAGCTGGACTGTGCAGAGCGAGGTGTGCCCCGCGAGCCCACAGCCGCGAGGGCCTCCACGGACCCCACCAGGCTCTGGAGCCCAGGAGGCCCCCCGGAGCTCGCCCACCTTGAGGGACCCACGAGGCCCGGGTGAGACACGTGGGCCGTCCTGCGGCGGGGCTGTGACCGCGGGCCAGGCTGCTGTCCTCCCGGAAGGCCGTTTGCGGAGCAGGACGGCGGAGCCCCGTGGGGACGACCCCGGCCTCGGCCCTGGCCCTGGCCTTGGCGGCGGAGGCCGCGCGTTCCGAGGGGAGGTGGGAGCCGTGCCCCCGGCGCCCTCCCCGACCCCGACTCCGCGCCTCCTGACTCAGGCGACTCGGTCCTTCCAGCTCCTCAGGCGGCCCCACCTCGTCTTAGTCCTGGGGGCGAAGTGAGTCAATAGGTGTGAAAAGCGTAGAAAAGTCCGTTGCACCTGGAGAGTGCGGTTCGGGGGTCAGTTACTGTGCTCATACCTAACGCCATCGGCTCTACCCTCCCCTTATCATACGGTTCTTCTACTTCACTCTGGTTGGACGGCTAATGCTCTCTTGATTAATTTTTTAAAAAAATTTTCTTTGTAAGAGAAAACATGACAGTATCTTAGTAAGAAATAATTCGAGATACCGTGTATTTTAGTAGTACTTGCGTTTTTAGTTTTTAGTTTTTTACCAGAAGGATGCAAAGGGAATGATTACTGATGTTGAAATCTGAAGGATTTGGACATGCAATGAATGAACTTTTTAGGTAGCTCTCTGTGTGAGTTCTTAGGCTCTTTCCAAGTAACTTACATAAATAAGGATCTTCTGAGCTTAGGGGGAGTGACCCCTCTGCTGAGTTGACTTGGGGAATGATTCAGTAGAAGCTTCCCAGGACCAGGTGGTAGCGTCCATCTGAGAAGGTCCTCAGAGTCTTGGGCTGTCTTTCCTGTCAGTCTGGTTCTAGATCTGAAGGTTGCAACAGACAATCAATAAATACAACACTGACACGTAACGAAATGCCTTTATTTCTTAAACATTTCAGAATCATTCTTTTCACTATTTCAGCATTTGAATTCTGCAAATATAGAGCAGATCACCTGGAGTGTTTTAGAAATTTGGTTTAGATTCAAAGTAATGTTCCCATGGAGGCTCAGTCCCTGCCAATTCATTTCTTACTCATTTGGGGACATGTCTAATTCCTTTGGACAGTTTTTCTCTCCTTCATATTCATATGGATGGAAAACATTTAATTTGAAATGGCTTCCCACCCCCCATATGGCAACTGTATCGCATTGTTTATTTTTAAGGAACTATCTGATGGTCCCGTTAACATTAAAGCAAAGATAAGGTACGGACGTATGCTCCCAAATACTTCTTTAAAACATAAAAATGTGCCTGTTTCTTCTGTTTGTACCAGCAGTTCATTATTGGCATAATAAATGCCAATAGAGCAGAGGAGAAAACACTATGATACCTCCTTTGAAAGCATTTTTTTTTTTAAAAGGGCCTTTTCTGGATCCATTTTCCTCTTTAATTTTAAGATTGTACATGCTCTTTTATTTATTTATTTATTTATTTAAAGATTTTATTTATTTATTTGACAGACAGAGATCACAAGTAGGCAGAGAGGCAGGTAGAGAGACAGAGAGAGAAGCAGGCTCCCTGCTGAGTAGAGAGCCCGATGTGGGGCTCAATCCTAGGACTCTGGGATCATGACCTGAGCCAAAGGCAGTGGCTTAACCCACTGAGCCACCCAGGCACCCTTATCTGCGTATTTATTATATAATGATCTGTAGAAGATGAAGATCATATCAAATATATAGTAAATATCAGCCTGAGTCAATGAGAAATTTTCTTAACTGTTTTGGCATTAACCTGTTTGGAGTAGAGCAGCCTATGTGATTTCCTTGCAGAATTCCATGGTTACTTTTGTTACAGGAGCCAGGGCCCTGACTGAGATCATCTCCCTACAGTAACCAGCAGGATTTCACCCCACCCTCTCCTTTATTGAGATTCAGAATGTGGAACACATTTAAGATTTCATTTCCACGTTTATTTTGGGGGGAGGGGTGAGATGTTTGGAAGGTGAATATGGATAAAAGATTTAAGGTTGACTAATAGATATGTAAAAGGTATTAATTTAAAGTGGTAAACACTCATTTTGTAACAAACCCTTCCTAAAAGCAATGATGATTTTTAAAACTGTGCATTTTGAGATTAAAATACTTAAATCTTTTTAGAGAAATGTTGTTGAGCTCCATCTAATGGGTAACAAGTCCCATATCCAAGAAGATTATGTCAGTCCAGCTTTTAATTTTCAAAAACATGAAATTATGATTTTGTATATATGATCTTTGACTATGGGAGGGTCTGAAGTAAAAAAGAAATTACTTGGGACAAAATTATTTATTGTTTCCACAATGGACAGAAGTGTGAGTGAGTTCTGCTTTTATGTATTTTATTTAATCCCAAATTGACTACAGTTATTGTGTGATGGCTTTGCAGAGTGTGGGCTGCTAGTGACTCTCCATTTAAAAGTCATATAATGCCTTTTTTAATTTAATTTAATTTTTTTTTTTTTGTGCCTGGATTAGGTGGGTTTTTATGTGGGTTTTAGTTATACTTTGGTGAAAAAAAATCTCAAATTTGGGTCACAAAGTGAAAAAATTATAGATAAGTATGTCTTATAGATAAGGGGGGAAATTGTCTAACCAAATAATTTCTTATTTAAATAGAAGAAGTTATTATTTTCATTTAGAACATTAATTGAAGTTAATCAGTTCTTAGATTGTTTATCTAAATTTCTACAGGTAGCATAATGCAGCCATGGACACCTAAATAAATATGATTCCTTAGGGGCTCCTGGGTGGCTCAGTCAGTTAAGCATCTGCCTCAGGCTCAGGTGATGATCCTGGGTCTTGGCATCAAGCCCCGCCTCTGGCTCCCTGCTCAGCAGGAATCCTACTTCTCCGTCTCTCTCTCTGCCATTCACTGGGCTTGTGCTCTCTGGCTCTCTCTGTCTCTCTGTCATAT
Source organism: Lontra canadensis (assembly GCF_010015895.1). Taxonomy (NCBI): domain Eukaryota; kingdom Metazoa; phylum Chordata; class Mammalia; order Carnivora; family Mustelidae; genus Lontra; species Lontra canadensis. Next base: position 10,653,013 of record NW_022630995.1, on the reverse strand, counting down.
ATTAAATAAAAAAAAATGAATATGCTTCCTTAAACGATAAATGATACAGAAGTACATTACACTAGATTTTAATTACTCTCACAGTTTTGCAAATGAAATCTTTAGTAAATTCACTATTTATTATATTACTTAAATAAAAGGCAGAAGAGGAATGATACCTGATATGCATATCTCTCAAATTCTAGCAAAACCACATTATTAGAATTTCTATTTCTCTGAAAATTAAGGACTAGTTTTTTACTCGGAGGACACTCAAAGGTTGACCAGAAGGAAAGGAAAGTTCCATATGGGTGTTGGTTGTTTGGTCTAACGGTCTAAATGAAATGGAAAAAGAAAGCATAGTCTTATACTCCGTTTCTAACAGTAAACCTGGTGAGTTCACTCTAAGTGCGGTTTGTGGAAAATTGATGATGATTTTCGGCACTCAGCTTCTTATCTCCAAAGCACTTTCCAAATGTTGAATAATTAATTGCCACAAGCCCCATGTGGGGGTATAATAGCAAGCATGTCTTTCTGTTTACCAGGAAACTATTAAGGCAGAGTCTGGAAATGTTGATTTTTATTTTTAGAGGTTTCTGCGTTTTCCAAGGTGACCAGCTTTTTAAACGCTGTTCTGGTTTCCAATCACAGGGTCATGGGAAAAGTTGCTAAGGATGTTGAATACTTGAGAACTTTCTCTTCTCATTGTGTCCCTGCAGAATTCATTCTTCATCTTGCTTCTGCCTACTCATCATTTTGCAATACATATAAAACAACGGAATGTTTAGTATTAGTAAGTTTACTCTGCAGTTTGTGTGGTCTCTTCTTACCTGGTAAATTGAGAATTTGAAAAACCTGGTAGAAGTATGAGAGCAACTCTAAGTGGCAAAATTGTTTCATTCTGAAAATGGTTTTAACAAGTTAAAGGAATGGCTCTCTCAGACAGTAGTTTGATATATATGCTTGATAGAGTGTTGTAAACAGTTGAACTATGTGACATTTATGGAGGACAAACTTACATTCAAAAATTGGATAACAAGAAAGAATATGAGAGAGGCTTATTTAGACAAAATAAGTTTAAGGGGCGATAATTGAGTGCTGGAGTTAATAAATCCAAAGGTGTTTGAGAAGAGAGAGTTCGTGAGTGAAGGTGTGACAAGAGCCTTGGGAAGGTAAATGGGTTGAATCAGGAGATGGGTTCCACTGGTGACTGTGGCCTACCAGATGCCTACATTAGCTAGACCAATTCCTGGCTTGTTTCTGTTTCCAGCGTCAGGATGTCTATGATCAGGTCTCCGGAGAGATGCTAGATGAAGTCACCAAGGCAGATGCAAAAGGCTGTCCATCCTTAGGTTCTCAGCCTTTGAAATTGAAGAGAGCCAGTGCCTTTCCTGGAGAGCAGTTAATCCCTTTATGCCTTGAGAAACACCAATAACAGAGGGAATGCTGTGGTGATTATTTGTGGTGGATGCTGAGTTTCTTTGCATATGATTAACACCTTTAAAGGCAGAGCAGGAGTTAGGTTCTTCCTTTTTTAAGGAATTGAAGTCCTAGAAATCAGAAGTGTTGGTTCACTCTTGTCTGGTAAACACAGGGATAGGTTCTTGATCTTGAGGTCTGGAGCCCACAGGGGGCCTTAGGGGAGCTCATGAGCCCCCAGGTGTTATATACAGAATTCGTGTGTATATGTTTCTGGAGGAATGCATCCAGGTGTTCATGATGTTGCTAAAGCTGTGATATACACAAGACATTTAATATTTAATATGGACTAGTGTCCTTTAAGAATGTTTACTTAGACCCCATCAAATAGCAGAACAAAATACAATTTCCAGCTATCTAGTTCCCCAAAATCTGGATGGAAAGGAAATGAGAGCCTGTCAGCTCCAGGATATCATCTCTAAAAATCTAATGTTTTTATATTATCAGAAACATCAGAAAGTGCAATGATGCAATCAAAGCCAGTGAACATAGTTATTTAACTACAGTACATTAAATTTAGAAAGGTAATGATCAAGTCCATCTTATCTCTAAGCAGTCATGGGGCCTTCTTACTATCAGATCTGAAGGAGGTGTGCCCATAAGGATAAGGCATTTATAATTTAGCTTACTTTCAGACATGAGGTGCTTTAATAAATAAAATTCCCACAAATTTTGTGGGAAACCGCTCATTGAATATGTGTTTTTTGTAAATAATATCAGTTTATGTGAAATTTTTCAAAGAAGACCTTGATTACAACTCATTAGGAGAAACTTGTTATTTAAAGAAAGACTGCAATGTCAGAGAATCAAATACCAGTGTAAAATAAGACCAAAAAATGAGTTTTTTTTTAAAAAATGTGAGTTCATGGGTGGTTTTGGGGGGCTAGGGATTCAATAACCTCATGAAGTTATAGCAACGTTTTAACTATATAGCCATATATCCTTTTTAATTTGAGGTTAGAATCCACATCTTTCATCAGATTCTCAAAAGACCCATTCCCCCCCGCCCCCGAAAAGTTAAGAATCTTTAGCTTAGAATGCCGGGATCTTATATATACTTATCCAAAAAGAAGTCTCCTACAATTTTGAGGATTTTGCTCATCTTTAGAAATTTGAAGACAAGTCATTGATAAGGAATAAAATAGCACAACAAAATGGAGTTCAAAAGTATTAAGGGCTACTATGGTCTGAATGTTTGTGTCCCCCCGCCCCAAAATTCCTATGTTGAAATCTTAGCCCTCAAAGGTGATGATATTAGTAGGTGGAGCCTTTGGGAAATGATGAGAAGAATGAGATTTGTGCCTCATAAGAGATCCCACAGAGCCCCCTCTGGTCTGCCATGTCACTGTACAGTGAGAAGTCTATGACCTGGAAGGGGGCCCTCATCTGCCTGCTCTGGCACCCTGATCTAAGACTTCCACCCTTCAGAACGCTGAGCAATGCATTTCTGTTGTCTAGAAGCTCTTGGCCTGTGGTGTTCTGTTGCAGCAGTCTGAAGGGACTAGGGCAAGGGCTAAAAGTTCTAGAGATTGATTGCACAACAATGTGCACATGTTTAACACTACTGAACAGTACACTTAAAAATGGTTAAGGTGGTAAATTTTATGTTATGTGTTTTCCATCACAGTTCAAAAAGAAAAAAATGTTTAGGGCTGATTATAGTGCTTGATAAATATGTATTAGATTTGACATCTGCTAAAGCAAGAGGGTGCCTGGGTGGCTCAGTCGGTTAAGTGTCTGCCTTTGGCTCTGGTCATGATCCCAGAGTTCTGGGAGTGAGTCCCACATCGGGCTCCCTGCTCAGCAGAGAGCCTGCATTTCCCTTTCCCTCTGTCTCTGCTCCTACTTGTATGCTTTCTCTGTCTCTCACTGTCTCTCTCATTTATAAAATCTAAAAAAAAAAAAAAAATGAGGAAGATCAAATCAGTAACTCAACTGAGGGCCCAGGATTGACTATATGGGTTGAAATCTATGGGAAATCCATAAATCTCATTAAGACCAGTAGTTGGAATCATTTTACCTATGAAGCGCACCCTGATTTTGATTACTTTAAAAAGAACGGATTGGAGAGGAAGGTTTTCTTACGCTAGTGATAGGATTGGGTTTCGTTTCCTCTTACTGTGGTTATCTACTGGAGGCAAATCATGCAGTGGTTAAGTATTCAGGTCTGGCATCAGGCTAGATGGTTGTATTGCATTACCATTTATAACTGTGGTCTTGGGAAAGTCACTTGACACCCCTGTGCCCCTCATCTATAAAATAAACAAGAATTACTGACCTCATAGGGTAGTTGTAGAAAATCAAACACTCTAGTGTATACTGACAGCAGTGTCTGTCTTCTGGTAAGGACTTGATAATTGTTAGTTTATTACTACTTTTGGAATGATGCCTGCCAATAAGTTAGATAAGGTAGTGCAGGCTGAAAGGACCCAAAGAAGAAACAAGGTGTTGGCTGTATTCCAAACACTCTAATCATCCCGTGAATAAATGGGAATTGACAGTTTATGTTACTGACACTAGTCTGAAGTCTCATGGAGATTTTTCATTTGGTTTAATATGCCTAGACACATGGGTCCTCCAAATGAAATATTTCTAAGCTTATTAATTGAGAAATACAAAAATTAAAAAAAAACCCTATTACCGTTTTTGAGGCTAAAGTTATAGGCTATGCTTCCATATGCTTAAAGGAAAATACACCTAAACGTACAAGTCACTATTGATTTTAAATATGACTTCTCATCATTAGGTGGCTATTTAGCTTTCTTTTGTGTACACACACACACATACACACAGACCTTGAAATGTACTTTAAAACACTGAAATCAGATCATTTAGTGATATAAACTTAATTTTATCTTTCTGCAGTGTTAGAGGAAGCTGTGGAAGTGGGAAAGTGATACAAACTTTGCTACTTCACATTCTCCTCTATTACTGACTTCATGGTGGTCCAAACAACTTTATATTTCTAAGAACTTCATGGAAGCTTTTTAAAAAAAATGTAGACAAGACAAATGCTTGAGTTCTCTTTTCTCTCTTTTCATTAACATTTGAGTTTAAGAAATTTTTGAAAGCTTTCTAACTTTGAGAAATTAAAAATAATATGATATATCAAGGTTGCTGTTAAAGACATCTAGATATATTACTGGTTAATCATATCTCCAGATTTAAAAAAAATTATAGAAATAAAATCTGATATTACACAGTTTATCACATTATATTGAAAGACTATATTGTATGTGGAAGTAAACGTGGTTCCTTTTTTTTTTGGTGCTAAAATCTTATGATCTCAGTTTATGATTTGTCACTTATGGTTCTCTTTACTGTTATGGTCTTTGCTTTCATTATTATCATCTGAAGTCTTCTATTTCAAATCACCTTCCTGTTGGTGGTGCCCAGGTAGCTCATTCGGTTAAGCGTCTGCCTTCCACTCAGGTCATGATCCTGGAGTTCTGAGATTGAGCCCCACATCGGATTCCCTGCTTAGCAGCGAGTCTGCTTCTCCCCCTCCTCCCTTGCTTGTGCTCTCTCTCGCTCTCTCTCTCTCAAATAAATAAATAAAATATTAAAAAACAAATCACCTTCCCGTTCATGGTTGTGTGAAAAGCAAGGTAATTTAGTTGAGTTGGGTTCTAGGATGTCTGGATCTGTTTTCCAGGTTGTTTGTATTATCTCTTGAGGATCCTGGATGGAACTTAGATAACCCTCAGCTGGGTCTGGGTAATTGTTGAGAGGGGACCAAAAGAAGTTTGATGTAAGATGACTATTTCTCAGCTTTTTTCCCGGAGCTTTCAGACTTGAAATTGACTAGTAATCGGTTGGAGTATTTTTCTGGTAAGTTAGTTTAGTAACACTGGTAACCTTCTGATCTTTAAAATGGCTCTGTGCTCTTTATGCAATGATGAAACTCTTCAGAAAGTCTGTGTTGAATATTCCCTGCCCTTGAGGGTTAGTCTGCATGATCAATGTAAGTATGGCTTCAGTGACTCTTTGTGACGTGAGCTCATTTTAATTTTTTGGTGTTCAGTGTAACATGCGGATCAAAAGGACCTCCTACACTATTTGTGCTTTTGGACACTGTTATTTTTTTACTTTTGAAATTAATGGTGGCATTTTTTTTTAATAGACACCTATTGTTTTGAGCATTCTATTAAGATATTGGTAGGAAGAAGTGTGGCCATGTCCCCTCTAATGTTTAACAGCCTATTGGGGGAGATAGTTCAGACACACGTAGAAAGTAAAATGCTACAACGATACTGTAAGAACAAGTTCAAGAGCATGTAGCATGAAGTTCACAGACACAGAGGCAATTTTTTCTTTCCCCCTCTTTTTTTTTTTGAATACAATACTTAGATCACATAGCTTCAGATAATAAAGATGTATCATAAAATATAGGTGCCAGTAAACTGTGTAATACAGTTTTGGACATTCAAATTTTATTCTTCTTTCTTCAGAGTATTGCAAGTGTTTTAGCCTGTTAGAAAGTACTTCTCTACAGTTACATATGAGATAGAATTCAACTTGCTCAACCTCTGGTACTTTTTTCCTCCAGGGTATCGTGGGAAACCTACGTTTCAAAGGCAACTGACTTTCAGCTTGTCTGGGTGGTTCAGTTAAGCATCCAACTCTTGGTTTCGGCTCAGGTCATGATCTTGGGGTTGTGGGATGGAACCCCACATTGGGCTCCATGCTCAGCGTGAAATTTGGTATTCTCTCTCTTCCTCTGCCCCTCCCCTCATTCTTGCTCTTTCTCAAATAAATAAATAAAATCATAAAAAAAAATAAAGGTAACTGACTTTCAATTATGCCTTATTATGACAAATGAAAATTGTTTAGTAATGTCAAAAATGACGACTACCAGAAAATGGGAAAAATAAATTATGATTTCCTCTTGGATTGGCTCTTCACAACTTTCAGGAGATACCAATGTTTCATTTCCTTCTTGTTGTTATCATCATTATTATTGTTACTATTTTTTTGTTGTATGTTTTTTGGAGGGGCTCTTCCAGTGCTTTCTGTGATCTAATGTCCAGTGTCCTAAGGTGTTTGGCTATGAATGCCTCTGAAAATTGAACTTTTACACATTTTAGAGGGGGAACTGTGTGACCATGATTATCCCTTTATTTCCTTTTGTTTCTTACCTTTGCTTCCTTTGGGCAAACAGGTGCTGCAAACCTGGAACCCATAATTTTCTAGATAGTAAGCAAGGGCATGGTTAGTATTCCTTTTGTTTTTGGTTGTTGACTAGCCATTATCTGATTAAAGGAAAGAGATTACTACATTTACGTAGTTACTACGAAAAGAGGTAATGACTTAAATGTACTCAGAGTGACAGTTGCCAGAAACGTTGAAGAATTTAAATGTTATCTTTGAGCAGAGTCAATTTGTGGTCAAAATATTATATGTTAAACCAGCTAACCATTGGAATTTTTTCAGGAAAAATTATCTTATTGGTTGTTTCTCACAGAAGAACACATTATCTGTGATCTCTTTCTGTCTCCCTCCTTCCATTCCCCACCCACACCCCAAGTAGCAACCGAGGGAAATTAATCCAGCTGAGGAAGATGCTTTCTACTTGAGACTGGGAATGCTTTATTTGTAGACAAGAAGGACAGAAGAACTGTCTTTGTTGTCTTGAACAAGTATATTCCTTGGAGTTTGAAGCTATGCAAGATTATCTGTTAATGTGTCTTTCTATCTCAGCCTGTAATCTCTTCAGTGAAGTGCCTGTATCTTATTTTTTATGGCACCACTCTCTGGTCGGCGATAGGGTAGGGTTCTGAGTAAAAAGTTGCTCAAGCAGACTGACCTGGAGATGTACAACTGAAGTAATAAAGATGAAAAATAATAAAGAAACAGTATTGGATAGTGAAAGTTCCAAAGAATTGTCTAAAAAATCTGAACAGATTTCACATCAAATGTATGGCTAAGACAACTCACATTCAGAATGTTTTTCTTTGTAACTTATCTTGGGAACATTTATTCATTGCAGATCCATGAGATTTTTAGCTTGCTTTCAGATAATATCTTTGTATGTCAAGGTGACTGCATCATATACTTTTCCTACAAAAAACACCTCACAAAACGGGTTTCATAATTACCTTCCCTCTTTCCTTACTCCTACAGATTTTGGGCTTTGGCTGGTGATTTAACAAGAATTTATAGTTTATTTGATTTTAACAATAAAAAGACAGTGATTCTCCTGTGATTCTATACCATGGTAAATTTAGATCTGTCATTACTATGCTTTATTTAAAATACAGTACAGAAGTTTTTATATACCACCTCTGAAACTCAACAGTTTGCAAGACGGTAATAACAAAATGGTACATGATAGCTTGTATCATTCCTGAGTTTTCGTGTTTTTTTTTTTTTTTTAAATCAGGGAGCTAGAAAGACATTTTAGGTTTATAACACAAAATATTCACCTTAAGTTTTTACCGTGGTTTTGAGAATATGCCAGCAAAAACTAGCAGTGACCTTAATGTTGCTGCATTTTGAACTTTTAAAAAACACATGGGTATTTTTAGCAGAGATTCCTGATAAGTGTGAACTTGAACCTGAAGAGATGGAACCCTGCTTAGTCAGGTAGACAGACTTATATAAATCTGTTGGTAAGAAGGTGGCGATTTAAGGTCATGTCCTCCGTAATTTGAGAGTAAGCCCACACTTAGTATCTCTCGAATTTATCTGATGGGTCTGTGTGTGTGTGTGTGTGTGTGTGTCTAGACCTCAGAATGCTTGATGGATCTGATTAGAACCGCATAATATTCTCAGGCCTGAGGTTGTGCAAAAGTGAGCTTTGTGTCTTATAATTGAGGAAACATACCCAAGAAAGCAGAGATGTTTTTGGAGTCACCTAAGTCAGGGGTGGTAAGATTGACAACTAGCTTCATGGGTGTGATGACTAGTGCCACACCACCGAGGAAGTCTGTCAGGATATCTCATTGGCCATTTCAAGAGATAACTTAGGTGCCATCTAAGAACCTCCAACCTTCCAACCTTCGCTTGTGTAAGTGTGTCTGCCCTCCGTGGGTTTGTCATCCATCTGACAGTAAGTTCAGGTCTCACTCCAAAAGCATCTAATTCGTCCCTCAAATTTTGAGGTGCATACCTCTGTTACTGCTGTTCTTTAGTTTGGAGTCCTTTGGCTTTTTGCTTTATACCCTGCAGACTGACCTTTGGTTTCTCGCTTGGTTAGATCAGGGTTAGTTTTAATACAGTCACCCTTCTGTGTTTGATCCTCAGGATTAGGAAGAGATCGAAGCAAAATTCTGGCTGGCTGGGGAAGCAGCAAGAAGAGGCCCCATTGCCAGGGGCTGAGCAGAGGTGGGGTTTGCCCTTGCTTGGAGCAGAGGGTGGACACCAGTGCTGACATGCGCTGGTCAGAGGGGCTCACCAGTAGTGAGAGAAGAGCTGGGAGGTCCCAGAGACCAGAATTGGGTTCCATGGGGCAGAGCTACAATGAGGTTGGGGAATTATGGAGTGTGAAAATGGGAGGCAGGGGTTGGGACTAGATGAGTGAGGGGGTGGTGGCCTGTATTTTAAAAGAGACTGTGTGTGGGGGCACCTGAGTGGCTCAGTGGGTTAAGCCACTGCCTTCAGCTCAGGTCATGATCTCAGGGTCCTGGGATCGAGCCCCGCATTGGGCTCTCTGCTCAGCGGGGAGCCTGCTTCCCCCTCTCTCTCTGCCTACTTGTGATCTCAATCTCTGTCAAGTAAATAAAAAAATAAAATCTAAAAACAAAACAAAACAAAACAGACTCTGTGTGTGTGTGTATGTCTGTGCACACACACATGCATGTATGTATGAGTAAGGTCATAGGTGAAGTTTGGGGCAGCCCGGTTCCGTGGAAGAGGCCGGACTGGGACAGATATTTGGGAGCTCAGCAGAGTGATTGCCCTGAAGCCAAAGCTTCTCCAGGGTTGGGGGGTGTTTTGCACAAATGAGAACTGAGTGGAAGGCCCGATGACACCTCCGAGCTCTCTGTCACCCGACACACGCTTGTCGTTGGCCTGCAGGTCATTTGCACCTGCTCTTAGTCTCGTGACTGGTAGCAGCCGGAATTCTGCCTCGTAAAAGACTGGCCCGGGACTATAGCTCCCGACATGTTGCAAGCCTCTGGTAAAGCAGAAGCAGGGGCGTCTCTGTCCCTGTGTTTGGGATTGTAGGCGTAAGGGACCCCGCTGAGGCCGGTGGGTTCGAGGGCAAGAACTTCCTGTGCCCCCACCCAGACCCATCTTGCTGGGCATTACTGGGTTTTCTCTGCACACCTGCTGCTCTTCCTCCACGCCGTTTCTGGGGCTGGCCTTGTGCTTGTGCACGTAACTGGGTATCCACAGCCACAGGGGAAAATGTAAAGGTAAGAGGGAAACGTCCTTCTTCTCTGCTCCCCACTCAGGCTGCTCCCTTGTAGTATCTTTGTGACTGCTTGGTTGGCAGTCAGGCCTCAGTCTTTTTTTTTTTTTTTTTTTGGTGTGCCCCCCCACCAGCATCCAGATGTACCCCCATACATCGTGTGTGTGGCGGTCCTGATGCTGTCTGTGGCCTCCTAACTTGGTTTATACAGCGTTGTATACACTACTTGAGAAAGTGTGTCATCCTCCGCTGGGATGACGCTGGCCAACAGCTGCTAGAGAAATAACGGCCCCTCTGGGGAGGGAAGAGGTTTGAGGAGGAACGGTTATCCGTGCTGCTCCAGGTAACACTGTGGATTTTCTAGGCCGTTAGCGTTTCTTGATCAAGAAGTCGGTGAAATGATGGGTACATTTACTAATGCTTCTGAATCTTTTTCACGTCATAGAATGCTTAGTAAGTCATAATATTTGTACAGCACTCTGAGTAAAGAGTCCAGACATCTTGCGGCTGGAGGTAACTGGCCTGGGACTCTGGCTGTGCCTGGTCCCGCCTAGTAGCCCCCAGGAGTGGGGGATGGACATCTCGGTCCAGCTATGACTTACCCTCGGCACACTGGCTGGAACCCAAGGATTCACAGTTGACACTGTAGCAGACTTATCCAGTGAAATAAATTGTATGCTAGGAGCTTGCGAGATGACTTTGCTTCTACCGCGATTTCTTTATGTTCTTAGAACCTCCTTTGGTATGAATTGTCTTATCTCTAATCTAGACTCAATATGATACCTATCTTCTTATGAGCTATTAGATGTGCTGAAAAAAATAATTCATGTGAACTCTTTGAGCCCCTTGAAAGTACATCATACCCTGTATGGTACAGTGGTATTACAAAATTTTAGAAGTAGTTGGTCTAGCCTCCTGTCCTCTACTCAGTCTTGTTGGTTGTACAGAATAGTTGAAAACACCACAGATGGGCTTGGGCTTTTTTTGGAATTCATTAATTTGCTTTTGACTGCTTTTTTTGGTTTATTAAGAACTTTGTATTCTGGTCCTGTCCAAGGTGCAGATGGTCATGCTTTCAAAACACCGTATCGTCACAATAGCACCCGTTTAAAATAATCAATACACTGTTCTTGGTTTCACCATTTTCAGCAGCATCGATGTGGTCCTTGAGAAGGTGACCCTCTTCCATGGATACCTGGGTCTGGTCCTCCTAGAACCTCCGTCTACCTTGTACCTTTCCTAGGTTACTAAGGAGGGAGGACACATTGAATGAACCCTGTGCTGGGCACATTTGCAGCCAGTAAGGGATAGCAAGGGTGTTTGAGTCAGACAGATCTGAGTGTGAATTGCCATTCTTCCCTTTGTGGGGTCAGCACCCTAAAGGATTCTCTTTATGGCTCTGAGGCTGGGTTTCGTCCTGTGTGGGAAGTAGCTAGTAGTGACTATAGGGCTTGGGTGTCGTTGTGAGGATCACAAATGAACCATCTAAAGGACCAGCAAATCGTAGGTTCATGACAGAGTCTGTCTGTGATTTTCATTATAGATAATTTTTAGTGTCATACAGAGTCAGTAGTTTTCCTATAAACTGCCGAGTTTGTTATTTCTATTTTAGGAAATCATTGATTTCAGATAATTAGTTCTTATCAAAGATATGTTAGTAAAGACACTAAGATACATTTTTCCCCCTATATTTTCTTGCCTTTATTCCTCAGTCACTTCCATTTTTAAATTTTCTTCTATTCTGACTGAAAACATTAGCATTTGGGGTCACTTTGAAGGTTTTTCTTGGTCTAAGCACGTCTGTGTTTCACAGGGTGACCATCTTTCAAAAATACTCCACTGGCTTGTTTCCAGTCCTCAGCCACGTTCCCAGTTAGTCCTCTGAGTATTATCAACAAGTTGAGAAATTTGACCTCTGGTATATCAAGAGGTACAAGTTTGATGAGTTCTTTCCTTGATGCCCCTGTACTTTCCATAAAGTTTAGAAGAGGGAAGCTTCTCTCATCCTTTGTTCCTGGCTCTTGGCCTCGTAAGTGTAGAGAAGACTTCAGCAGAACTACCTGGTTGTTTCTTCTATTTCATACAGAGAAGGAGCATAGCATGAGAGTGCTGGCCTCAGGCAGGCTGGGTTTGAATTCCATCTCTGCCACTAGCAGTGTGACCATCATAGACTGTGCCCGTCTGGGAAAAGTTAAGGGCCCTGAGGTATAATAACACCAGCTGTGTGTGTTGACCGCAGCTCTGTGTCAAGCACTGAGCACACAGAACACTTTTGTTCATCTTACCTCATAGCTTCCCCACAATTAAACAATAAAGGCATTACTAAGCCCATTTATCAGATGAGGAAATTGAGACTTAGAGATTTAGTGACCTGAATTACATTCATTTGATAAAAATTCTTTACTGATTTTTTTTTTAAAGAGAAGTTTTATGAGTGGGACAAGGTTGGGAGAATCAGAATTAAACGAGAAATTTTAGATTTGCCCAGACACCAAAATTTAGAGTGTAAAAGACTCCTTGCTGATATTGAAGAGTTTCTACTAACGAATGGGTGGTCAGTACTCATGCCAAGCACTGCAAGTCAGTAGTTAATGAAGCAATGAGTGATTTGGCGACTAACAGAGTCGCATTTGTATAGGTTAGTGAGTAGTTTCTCTCTGTCGGAGCTTATTAGGTGCTAGCCTTTCCAAGCCATTGTAAACGAATACGAGTCTGTGACTAGAACAGAGATGGGCAACACAACCGATTGTGGCTTCCATTTGTAGAAGAGTGCCGTCATTTGTACTTAGCTGGTCTTTCCTGGTGTTGATGGTTGGTTTTCCAGCACTGTAAGCACAGGCAGGAAGACTAACAAAACAGACCCGAGGTCTCTGTCAAGGCTGGAATGTGGTGGTGACAGTCTGCCTTGCACTGTTTTTGGCTCTTCCCTTTCAGCTTGGCTGCGACTGGTAAGCTGGGAGGACTATGAAAATTAAAACAAAGGGAGATTGGAGAGAAAGTAATCTTAACTTCTTCTAAGATTCTTCTTGGCAGGGGGAATTTCTTCCTGATATTCAAATAAAGAAATAATTCTTCCTTTTGAACTAGTGTTTTGAAAAATTGATTCAAGTTGCTAATAGTTTGCAAGCAGGTCCCAAATATTCAGAGAGGGAATGTTATGACGCTGAGCAGATCTTCAAGAGTTAAATGGGTGTTTTACTTTGGTCTTTGTATGTCATGTGTTTATCCAGATGATTGATTTTTGAAATAAGAAGAAAAACAAACATAAAAAGTTGCCTTAGAATATATGTGTACGTAATTTCTTCTTGGAGAAGGTTTGTCTCAACTCAACTGACTGTAGTTAATTTTCATTGTGATTATCGATTAGAGATAACAGTAGTATTTATCCTCTAATTTCCACTATTTGTTTGATGACCTTTCTAACCAAATGCATTCTGCTGTTAGTTTATTTTCGGAGTGCCGTCATTATATATGGTTGTTTGGAACTCAGACTGTATTTTTCCATAGGAAACAACATTAGAACGATGCTTCGGGTTTCCTTTGAGTCCAAGCAAGTCTGTTTCACCTGTTTTACCTAAAGTGATCCTTTTGGCATTGTACTGTTATTAGTAATTTTAATACTGTTAGTTGATAACGTATATGGTTCTGTCACTTAGAGGCTCTTTTTTTTTCTTTTTTTGGTCACCTCGCTTACATCTTTAAATCTCTATTTCATCAACTGTACAATGGGGATATTGATAGTATTTACTTTAGAGGCTGATAGTGAGGCTTAAATAACTCAAACAAAGCACTGGTTGTATAAGCTTATGTTATTATTGCTGTGACTTGGCCGCATTTGCGGTAAGTTGGTTTTTGTGAGTTGGCTTTGTAACCTAACCAACACATGTAGTCATAATTCTTAGGGAAAAATCGGTGGTCTGTGTTTGGCAGGAAGGGAATGTGGCGTCACCGAGAACATCCTCTATGTGCTTTTCCCGTGTCCCCCACCAGGGACTCGCGACAGAAGGACTGTGGTGGTTTTTAGATACTTTTTGTTCTTCCAGGATGCCAGAGAGAGTTCGCGGTCCCGGGCACAGACGTCACGTGGTTATATATACGGGTGGGCCTGGCGTTCGTAGGTTCAGCTTTCATACAAACCGTGCTTGGATATACACGAGTCCCCACGTCTGCTCGTGTTTTCCCGAATGTCGGCTGAGGAGTGGAGGGGTGTGAGCAGCGAGTTTGAGGTGGCGTCGCACACAGCCCGTGGCGCAGTGTCACGGGCAGCCCCCGGCTCCCGTGCAACTCTGTGTTTGCTGCTGTAGGCGTTTGTGCCGTTGCATTTTCCTGTGCAGTTTTGCACAGAGGAGGAGAAGAATGAAAAATGCCGCTGCAAGTACTAAGAAACATAGGTCTCACAAGCTTTGGTTGTTTTGACTAAGACGGACAGGGTGAGCCATGCCAGTCAATCAAGTACTCCTTGGATTAGAGCCTGTGTATTAAGGTGTGAAGGAAAAGACAAAACATGTTGAAAGGCGTAAAATACATTTTTATTATCTCCAAAATGAAGAATATGAATGTGGGTTTTAGAGTTGTCTTATTTTCTAGGTACAGAACTTTATAACATGTAAATATACTTGTTATGATTTTTGTATTCATACATGTTTTCTGGAATGCGTTGGGCATAGAAGAAGGGAGGCTTATATAGGATAACTTTAAAGTTTTTTTAAAAAGCATTTTATTTTGGCAGACTTCAAACATGAACCAAAACAAGAAGAGAAAATAGTACAGTGAACTCCTCTGTGCTTATTACCAGCTCCAGCAATTATCAACCCATTGCCAGTCTTGTTTCACTTTCCTCCCCTTGCCCCTTTTCTTGCTGGAATATTTTAAGGCAAATCCTAGATCATGTCATTTCACCAATTAATACTTCAGTGTTTAAGAAGTATAGACATGAAAAAAAAGGTGTCATTATCCTACCTGATAAAATGTATAGCCCCTTAGTCAATACACAAGTTTCCTTGATTGTCTTGAACAGTTTTTAAAACAGTTGATTTGTTTGAATACACATACCACATTGGATCATTAAACCTGTTGGTCTCTTGCTACCAGGTCGAGGTGGCTATTTTTAGGTTGGGGAGTATGATAGTGGTCTATTCCCCAAGAACAAAGGAAGCCAAAGAAGCATGAATTCCATCCGTAGGCAAGAGATGGCAAGCCAATGGCATTTCCCCCCCATATACAATAGGCCTAACTATGGAATTGGCAGTCTTCCTGTGTCCTTCCCCTTCTTTTTAAAAAAAATTTTTAAAGTAGGGTGTGGAGCCCAACACAGAGCTTGAACTCATGACCCTGAGATCAAGACCTGAGCTGAGATCAATAGTCAGACACTCAACCGACTGAGCCATCCAGGAGCCCCATGTGTCCTTCCCATTCTTATAAAATTAGTCTAGAAAAGTCATTGTTAAAAACAACTTCAAATGTATTCCTTTACTGTTTCAAGCACAGATTTGAATCACAGGTGTTAAAAAGCCATCAATAAATCAGTTCCATGCCATTCCCCCGATATGTACATATTAATCATCAGCTTTGGCATCTTCTAACACTGTTGTTGCCATCCCTGGGGTAAATTCAGGTAGGCAGGAATTCAGGTGGCGACTACCTGAGTCATGAACTCCGAGGCTAGTTGGCAGAAGTTAATCAAGATTATATGAATATGGAATGCAGAGTGGCCTGAGTTCTGAGCACGGACGCCATGGCTCAGCACCTTCCCAAGGTGACGTCAGTGCTCAGACGCTGGGCACGGGGTTAGTCTTCTAGGGCATGTTGGTCCACTCCGATCTGCAGACACACGCCTGGGTCGGGTTCTGGCAGTGGGTGCCAGAGGGCACTGACCCAGCAGACCCCGCCTGTCACTTCTGTGTGACGCCAGGAGAACGACGTTCCGGGAAGGACCTTACTGGAAGTGTTTACATAATGACAAAGATTTAAAAAGTAAAGACTGTAAGCTTGAGGAAATGATCACTTCTGTTCAGAGCTGTTCCGTGGTTTCTAGTTGCTCAGAGTAAATGTCAGGCTTTTAGAATTGGTGCCCCAGACCATGCAGCCTGCCCTTTCCCTGCCTGTCCATCTCTGACCTTATGTCCTATCCCCCAGGTTCCTTCTGCTTTAGCCTCTTGTCTCCTTGGCGCTCCAGGGATCTGCCAGGCTCTTTCCTGCCTCAGGGCCTTTTCAGGTGCTGTTCCCTCACATACTCACCTCCTCACCTCCTTCAGGTCTTTGCACAACCATCCTTCAGTGAGGTCTTCCCTGACTTCCTGTTTAAACCTGCCCCCTCCACATCCCTCCGCGGCCTGCCCCAACCCCCATCCTGGTCTCAGCAGCACTCCTGAAATCTCTTTCTTTCTTTCTCTTTTATTTTTTTTAAAGATTTATTTATTTATTTATTTGACAGACAGAGATCACAAGTAGGCAGAGAGGCAGAAAGAGAGGGGGAAGCAAGCTCCCCGCTGAGCAGAGAGCCCGATGTGGGGCTCGATCCCAGGACCCTGAGATCATGACCTGAGCTGAAGACAGAGGCTTAACCCACTGAGCCACCCAGGCCCCCCCTGAAATCTCTTTCTTGCTTACCTTTTCCCATAGGAGTGTCACCTTCTGTATCACACAGTTTACTTTTACACTCTCTTTCTCATCTCTTTCTCACCATGGATTTATCCTTTGTGCCTAGAATAATGCCTGGTCATGGTAGACACTCAAGAAATTGTTTAAACAATTGAGTTGAGTTAAACCCTGGAAAATCTGATCACAAGTATGCATTGAAGGATTCCTTGTGGAAAAAGAAGGTCACACTTTGAACAGCCTTGTGGAGAGAGACGCGTTAGTAAGGGAACAAAGAGTGGAGAAGCGTCTTCATTATTCATGCAGTAGTGAAGTGCGCTCATAAAGTTGATGAGATAGAAGTTGTTGTTCTGCTTAGCAGTGGAGCACATCTGGTGAGTGATATACTCGTCTCCTGTTTGATACAGTAGCTCCTTAGCATGTGTGAACCTAACAACTGTGATTTCAGCTCTTTGCTGGTAGCCCCACATGGTTGTATGTTGTAGTCATTTTGCTTTACAGCAGTGCGTGTGGTAAACTGTGCCGGTGGTGAGGTCAGACTGAGCCTGCTGGACAGCCTGCCTCCCCGCCGCGGGTCCTCCTGCTTGCTTGCTTTACTTTGAGAATTTAGAAACTCATAAATTTATGCTTGACCACGTGGTATATCAGAAATTGTGCTATCGGGATATTTGTGATTTTGGGTATTTGCAAAATAAGGTTGGGAGAAGTGATGTTTCATGAATTTCAAGGGTCTGTATACTCTCTAGGTATCCTGTCTGCTCTTTCATCAAAATCTGTTTCATATTTGTGATCACAGGTTCCTAAAGAGTTGGGACAAGGTTAATCAGAACAGCCAAGGAGAGGCAGCATGATATAAAGTGGCTAAGAACACAGAATTGTAGAGCTAGACTGCCTGGGTTCAAATCCCGACTTTAGCGGTTATTAGCCGTGTGACTTGGGGCAAGTTACTGACTCTCTCTGTGCTTCAGAGATAATGAAGATAAAGATGGTACACACATCATTGGATGTTGTGAGGATTAAATGACTCAATCACACTTGTCTAGCAGTTACAGCAGTAGCTGGCACATAGTAAGCTCATCTGAAGTGTTTGCTAAATAAGATTAAAGAAATTTATTTGGGAGACCTGTTAGAGGATGCTTTAGCCTTTGGCTGATAGGTACGCCAAGAGAGGGAAAGAGATGCGTGTAAGTGATGTAATTTGTAGGTACATTTCAGTTAAGCAACATGAACAAAATTCTTGAGGGTAGTGTGTGACAGACATGGATTTTTTAATTATGCATGAATAGAGTGGTCGACATTGTGGACTGCTTTACATGGCCTGCTTGTTCTTCTCACATCACAGTGTACTGTGTAATTTACAGTAAATTACGTGTCAAATTACAGGTCTAAAATGGGTTTGGGGAAAGTATTTACTTCATGGAGTTGTTGTGAGGATTCAATAAAAAAATCATTGTAAAGTACTTAGCACAATACCTGGCATGTGGTAAGTGTTTAAAAGTGGGACTTTTTTTTTTTTTTTTTCAAATTAAGGGATGATGAGAGTCCCTAATCTCAGTTCCTACATTGTAATAGGTGTTGAAATCCTTTGGCTTGAAGTCTAAGCCCTGACCTGTTACTGAACCAGTCAGACAAAATTTGACAGCACTGAGAAAGAAATCTTGCTTGCCTGATGCTTACTTAGCACAGTACTTGGCGGCTAGCAAAAGCTCAATCAAATGCCAGGAGCCTCATCTCCACCAGTAGCTGTGCTGGTTCAGGATGGAAGATGTGAACAGTATGGCTGCCACACTGGGTGAACGGAGGCCCCTTTCTCCAGAGTTCGCTCCGGATGTTGGAGGTGGGTCGCTTTGGGGCTGCACCTAATCAGTGCCATCCACTGACTCCCAGGGCTGTGTCCTGGAACAAACTCCTGCTCTTGAGTCCCCGTCCACCTGCCAACCTGGGTCTGACTTGAGGTCTTGGTAAAATCCACAAGAAATGTATGCAAAATCACCACCTAACATGAAGTGTCTGACAGATCAAAACCACAGTGAGGTACCACCTCACACCTGTCAGAATCTAAATCTAATTAAAATTAACAAGTCAGGAAGCAACAGATGTTGGTGAGGATGCAGAGAAAGAGGAACCCTCTTACGCTGTTGGGGGGAATGCAGGCTGGTGCGGCCACTCTGGAAAACAGCGTGGAGGTTCCTCAAAACGTTAAAAATAGAGCTACCCTATGAGCCCGTGAATATTATCAATAATAGCCAAATTATGGGAAGAGCGCCAACGTCCATCAGCTGATGAATGGGGGTAAAGAAAATGTAGTATATATACACAATGGAGTATTACTCAGCCATCAAAAAGAATGAAATCTTGTCATTTGCAACTGCATGGATGGAGCTAGAGGGTATTATGCTAAGTGAAATAAGTCTATCAGAGAAAGACAAATATCATATGATTTCACTCATATGTGCAATTTAGGAAACGAAACAAATGAACATAGGGGAAGGGAAGAAAAATAAAATAAGATAAAAAACAGGGAGACAAACCATAAGACATTCTTACTGTAGAGAACAAACCAAGGGTTGCTGGTGGGGAGGTCAGTGGGGGATGAGCTCAATGGGGGATGGGCACTAAGGAGGGCACTTGCTGGGATGAGCGCTGGGCGTTCTATGTAAGTGATGAATCATTAAATTCTGTTCCTGAAACCTGTACTACACTATATGTTAACTAACTTGAATTTGAATTTAAATAAAAAAAAATGCAATGTAGGAATTAGCTGTGGATATCAGTTATCTGCACTATTCCTGTACTACTTATCTTAAATGATTAACATTAACTATGTATAAATGTAAAGTTTGGCTAAAATTTCCAGAGCTCAAGGTTTATATTGACATTTCAAATCCCAATTTCCTCTTCAAGTTGCTACTATGAGCTCCTTTATTGGTTTACCCAAACACATTTTGGAGTTTTATTTGTCTAGTTGCAGATCTCAGGAACAAAATTGAATTTTCTCATAAATTCTCATGCTTCTTCTGGGGTCTTAAAGCAGTTTACACAGCAGTTTATTTTTAAGTTCATTCATTCATATATTTATTGAACAAATACTTTCTTTGAATCTACTATATGGCAGGTCTAGATACCTCTTCACATTTTAGTTTAAACAGACGGGGAAATTCTGATTCGAATTTCATTCTGTTGTGACGTATAACAGTCCAGTTACCGTCTATGTGAAGGTTAAGTTCTCAAATTAGCCAATAAGGAGAAGAGCGGATGGTTAAAATTATTCTTAAAAATACCTTAATTCACCCACAGACATAACATCTTTCAGGGAATACAACATAGTCATTTTCCCCTTCTAGTTTTGGAACAAATCACTGTTTTCTTTAGTTGAATACCAGACCATGTAATTGGAAGTTTGCTTGTGTATGTTGTTTGAAAAATACGTTCACGACCTTTAAAATTAGAGACGCATTTAGTACCAAGGATGTATCTCTCCTCTGTGCACCCATTCCTCGCTGGCTAGTTCATCAGTGTTTAAAGCGCAGTTAGTACGTGCAGCAACTGTGCTTTATGCTGGAGTTAGGAAGACTGTGGAAAGATGATACCTGCTCTCGAAGAGTTCGCAGTGTGGTGGGGATGACACGTCCAAGTGTAGTCGCGTGAGCTTAAGCGACAGTGACAGTGCAGTATCGTATGTGCTGTGTGAGAAGCAGACACTTTCAGGGGGCGGGTAGAGAACAGAGGAAACAGTGTGTACACAGTGGCTTGGTGGCCTCTTCAGGGCATGGGGTGCCACGGGGGATGACAGGAGCTAAGTGTGGAAAGCTCGTGACAAGCCTTACATTCCATGCTGAGCGGTTGGGACTTCATCTTCAATATAATGAAGAACCATTGAACGATTTTTAAAAGGAGAAAGATACCAAGTGGTGATTTATAAGTGGATGGGTGACAGGAGAGCGGGTTCAGAGCCAGGAGATGAGTTAGAAGCTATGGGTGGGAGGGCAGGTGGGAAGCCAGCCACCGCACACTCACGTCTGAGCCTGAACCTGCTGGGGCGTCCCTTATCTAAGAGCTGTCTTGCAGGGTGGGTTTCTAGCTGTAGATATTCCTTCTCCCCACCATTGCCCTGGGGGTTCTTGTCCTTCTCTTGGCTCTGCATCTTTATTCTGCAGCGGGTTGGGCTCTGGCTATTGGCTGAAGACCGGCAGTGGTGAGGAGGGAGAGCGGAGAGGCTGCCCAGGGCTGCCCTTCTGCTTTCTCTCACGGAGCATCCTCCGCCTTTTCATCTTGCCTGAACCCTCTCTCGGGACCTTTCTGATGTTCACCCCGGAGCACGTGGAAAAGGGCAGTTGAAAGTGAAAAGAGTCGAGAAGGGAGTCGTTTGTCCCTGCCCCCAACGGTAAAAACTCGGAGGACACTGTCAGAGGGCGCGGTGCTGAACATCTGCATGGGGAGGGCTGGGACAGTGCTGTCCTAGTGCGACTCCGGTCAGGAGTAACACACGGCGGGCGTGGAAGCATGTGGAAAGGCCCGGGGGAAAAGTAAAGAGGGCGTGGCTTTGGGGTGTTGGCCAAATCAGGGGCGGGTTCTGAGGGGGTCCTGCAAGTCCTTCCCTTTTTTCTCAGTTAACGCCCGGAGTTAGTCCTCCCTGCACCTGCCACTTGCCCTGAAGCCCCCGTACCTTTCCTCACCCCATGGTTCCTGTGTCCGCTCTGCCGCCAGCTCTCTTCTTGTCCGTTGTTGCTAGGTCTGCCGCAGCCTTTCAGAGCTCAGTCAGCCGTCGGGGGTCAGAGGGTACAGCAGACCTTGCCCCAGCATGGAGAAGGAGGGAGAGAGGAGTTGGGGCCTTTTGGTGGAGGGTGGCCGTTTATCGCTGGTCTCTCTCTTTCACACGCCCCCGCATTTGCTCCTAGAGACACAGTGAAGGCCTTTGGGTCTGTAGGACTTAGTTCTCTGATACCCTCGGGGCCCGAGGGACCTTAGACTTAGATTCAACTAAAACTAATTGAATGCATTTACTCCAGGAACTTATTTAATACCCTAAATGTCTTATGAAGTGTTTTTAAGCTCATTTTATTTAAAAAAAAATTTTTTTTAAAGCTCATTTTAAAGGACACTGAAGCGGGACAGAAACTGACTTGACCAGGTTTACACCGTTACCAGAGAGCACATGTGGCCTTCGTGCTGTTTTGCCTGGGCCAGTTTTAGTGTGTGACCAGCTTGTAAAATGATGCTCCTAAGGGAAAATTTTTAAAAAGCATATTTGTAAATGAACTTTTTTTGACATTGTTATTGAGATGTTTATAGATACACATGCATATCTGGGAAATAATGCAGAGAAATTGCTTGTACACTTGGGCAGTTTTTCCTGCTGTTAACATTTTATGAGATTTTATCAATATTGGTGACAATATCACTGATCAAGATATTGGCATTGATATAATCCACTGAACTTACTCAGTTTTCCACAGCTTTACTTATCCTCATTTTTTTAAAAAAAGATTTATTTATTTATTTTAGAGGAAAAAAAAGAGAGAAAGTGAGTGAGCATAAGGGGACGAGGGGCAGAGGGAGAGAGAGAATCCTCCAGCAGGCTGCTCGCTGAGCTGGGAGACTGACTCAGGGCTTGATCCTAGGACCCTGAGATCATGACCTGAGCCGAAATCAAGAGCCATCCTCTCAACCCACAGAGGCACCCAGGTGCCCCAGTTATCCTCATTTTTCTGTGTGTTGGTGCATGTATTAAGTTTTGTATAATTTTATCACGGGGTAGATTCATGTATCCAGCACCGCAGGTGAGATAATGAAAAGAGTCAGTTCCACAGGATCCCTCATGTTGCCCTTTTATAACCACAGACACCCTCCCGTCCCCCCAATTTCTACCCCTGACCACCTTCCTCTGTCCTTCATATCTAGAGTTTTGTCATTTCAAAAAAGACTACATCACACTAATGATGTACTATATATTGGCTAATGAAACATAAAAAAAATTAAAAAATATTACATAAACTGAACCATACAATATATAACCTTTGGGATTAGCTTTTCCCCTCAGCATGATCCCATGGAGAGTCATTTAATTTGTTTTGTGCATTGATTTGTTTGTCCCTTTTATTGCTGAGCGCTATCCCGTGGCATGGATGGAACGTACTTTGTTTACTCATTCACCTGCTGAAGCCACCTGGGCTCGTTCTAGCTTTCAGCTCTGACCAACGAAGCTGCTGGGAACCTAAGTGGACAGGTTTTTTTTTTTTTTTTTTTTTTTTGGACATAAGTTTTCATTTCTCTGGGACAAGTGCCCAAGAGTACAAATGAACTTTTAATGCAGTTCATAATCCAGAATTCTGTTTGGCGCGATCCTGCTCTGGATTCGATTTTCACCTTTTATCCAGTCCGCCGTCTGATTGCGTGCGGGGCCGCCACCCCTTTCTCCCTGGCCCCGGGCCTGTGTAAATGTCCACACTGATTAAGGCACTCCCGAGCTCGGCAGAGGGGATTTGCTCTGCTTGGTGCTGGCAGATCTCCGGCAGTCGCCTCTTGGCCTTAGTTGGGCCTGTCAGGTGTGCCACGCGGATGTCTCTTTCCCCCAGCATGAGTGTCCGGAGCTCCCGCCGTGTCCACTGGGAAGCCAAGCGCCGCGTGCTTGTCTCTTCCTCCCTGGGGAGGGAAAGGCCCTTGGGAGACCCGCTGAAGCTGCGACGGGGACCAGGGCAGCTCTTCCCTGCCCTTGCCTTCCGCTTCCCTGTAGTGATCGCACGTTGCCAAAAGATGGCAGTGCTCTTTGCCGCCGCGGGGATGGCTCAGCCCTGTGGCCTGTGTTTGGAGACTTGATGTTGTGCTTTCGTTGTATGTTGCAAGTGTGGAGGGCGGATTTTCCCAGACAACGAAGGCGCCATAAAACGCTGTGTGGTCTAAAAAATTCGGAAGACAACATCACGTTTATAAATGATTTGTAATGAACATGCTTCCCCCTCCGCCCTTAGAAATGACTTGACCAGGGAAGAGAATTCACAAATGTGTGTATGAGTGTATAATTTTAGATGTCAGTACTGATGGTTGTTTTCTGTGGGGCTCCTGAAAAAGACCCCTGAAGGTGCTGAGTTTTGTCTTCCCTCTGCTCTAAGACCGGCAAAGTAGGAGGGACAGCCTGCTTTTGAGCTGAGAATTGAGACCGAGGCCCCTTAGTCCGTCAGTGAGGACCCTTATGCGTGCCGCAGATGGGCTGCTCATGGCAGCACTGGCTAAAAATAATAAAACTCTTTACCTCTTGGTGTCGTCTCCTTCCCCGGATGCCTCACTTCGGAGTGTGTGTGAGGGCATATGTACGAAGAACTGTTTAACCATTTGCTATGCACAGGGACGCTGCTGTAAGTGTAAAGTGAGAGATTAGGGGGTGCGTTGGGTGTTGTAAACAGATCTAACTAGTGAGGATAAAGCGGGGTGTGTTAAAATAGCAGGTTGGCCAGTGCACGTTAAGCCTTATGAGCAGAAAGAACCAGCCTTGTGAAACTCGGGTGTGGACGTGTAGAAACTGGAGCTGTTCTGCTCGCCAGGATGCCCTCCCCTGGTGTCTTCTTTTTTTTTTTTTAATTTTTTTATTAACTTATAATGTATTATTAGCCCCAGGGGTACAGGTCTTGAATCTCCAGGTTTACACACTTCACAGCACCCCTGGTGTCTTTTTGGAAGTCATCCGAAAGGCCCCGTTGGGCGTGTGGAGGAGAGCGAGCAGCGGGTCCCTGATGCACCGGGCCCGTGTGCCGAGGCTGGAGGATCTGTTTTCCAGTCCTCCGGGTCCGAGTGACCCAGCAGCTTACGACATGACCAGGCGACCAACGGGTAGCCCCGCCTTAAGCAGTGGCCTTTTTGCTAGTGCATCCTTTGGCAGAAGCCTCAGGTCAAGAGGAGAAGGGCTCTGTGGGAAGTTACAGCCCTGAAACCAGAGGCTGTTACTATAGAGACAGTGAAACGCTGCCGTGTGAGGCCTGGCAGGAGGGATGGGAGCAGGGCGGTGGGAGGGCAAGTGAGGCGACTCCAGAGGCTAGCACACCAGGAGACCTTCAACCTTTAGCAGCGCTGTGACAGGCAGGCCTGCGATCCGAAACTGGTGTGCTGGCGGCCGGCCACGTGCTGACTGGCTGAGTGGCAGCTGCTTGCGCCGTGGGGACTAGCTGGGGAGCACGTTGGCAGTTGGCGAGGGCTCTGGGGGTGGGAACGCGGAGGGGTGGAATGTAGATGGGTGCCCAAGGCCCCATGGCTGGCAGTTTTGCACAAATGTTTCTCGTGCCGGGCTTAAGTCACCCTTGCAAGCCTGCTCCGTGATTAGGACAGGCTGGTGAAAACTGGTCATTGACAGCAGATTTGACATGTGTTGGCGGTTAAATCATTTTCGTGTCCCCAGAATAATGGAGAATGAGAGCCTCCCCACGCTGGGTGTGGACTTGGGAGGAAGGGGTCTGAGAGGCCCTGCTGAAGGAAGGCAGCCTGGGCCCCGTGTGGGTTTTTACACTGACTGCTGTGACCCTTATCCCCGTGATGCGGGGGAGAAGCTTCCAAATCTATTCTGAACTTTGCCTCATGCTGGCGACGTGAGCGACCGGGGAGCTGCTTAGAAGCGTGCTCCTTCCCTTCTTTGTTCCAGCAGAGGCGGCTCGTGGGAAGGGGACACTTTACCAATGGATTTGGGGGCCTGAGGGAGGGGTTAGATGAGTTAATTTCTTCCTACCAGTAGAAGGGAAGACTGGTTGGGTCAGACGGTCATGTCGAAAGATATCTCTGTCTGACTAATAATAGCCAGCAACTGCTGAGAGGCTTTTGGGAGGGGAAGACAAACCCAAATAACCAACGTCTGTTAGTTAGTGTGAAGATGGACAAAGGCGTTGCAAAGTGCCTGTTCTTGGTGCAGAGGCCCAGATGCACTTGCTCGTGAGGACGAGAGGGCTGCTGTGGGGAAGGCCGCCGTGGTCACGCAGGTCTGGTACCTTCAGCTGGTGGCACTCTTTCTTTTTCCTCTTCCCACAGGGAAGAGGTTGCTTGCAGATGCTCTGCATTGACCCGCAGAAAGAACGAGGTTTCTGATTACTGGCTACGTATAGTCTTGGAGGGAATGTGAAGTATGGATCGAAGAGCCTAGAAATGCACCCATCATTATTCTCCCTAACTCGGACGGTGCAAAGGACAGCGCTTCAGTTGGCCGGGAGGCTTCTCAGCCTAGGAGGAGGGCTCCCGCCCTTAACGTTTCCTTGGTCTCCTTTCGCTGCTACTGATTTTCCTCCTTTACTTCCGCTTGTTTGTTGTATGCAGTTTTGGGAAGGGCTTAGGTGCAAAGGCAAATAAATAAACACTTTATTTAAGAAATGTGTGAAGAAAAAAGTCCATAAAAGACTTTAGGATCGGCTTGACTGTGGTGGGGTGCGGAAATGATGTTCTGTAGGAAATCGTGTTGAATTCTGTAGACGGATAAGACAGGACAGGGTTCGTGCTGAGGAGCAATGTGGGCGAACCCGCTGTTTGCTTTCCAAAGGGGAGATGGTACTGTTGACGTTCGTGTGGTCGTACAGGCCTCCGAGATTTTCTTGTGCTTCTGAAGTCTTTAAGAAAAATTTCCCCATTAAGCCACCATTCTTATCTAGGTCCACAAACGCAGCGTTGCTGAAGACTTCTTTGCAGTCTGGACCTCCTCTCCCAGATTGCTAGGGGAAGTCTTCGAGAAGGCAGATGTGATTGTACCAGAGCCCCTGTCCGTCCTGCTCATCACTGTGTCTCCAGTGCTTCGCAGCATGCCTGGCACCTCGTAGGGGCTCAGTCCATATTTATGGAGTGAATGAGGGGATGAGGGAAGGAAAGAGAAAAGGACTGGATCGAGTGACTGACCTCTGTGTGTCTAGCACCATGTTTGACATGTTGCAGGTACCTCCGCTCATTGTCACCTGTGGCCTCCATATGGCCAAGCTGAATTTTTACCTCTCTGTCTCCATCTTTCCCAGCCTCTCCATAGCCATCCTTCCTTGATGTCACTCTTCTCTGGCTTTTCCCTTGCCTCCCACCGCTTTTGTTCCTCTGCTCTGCTTATAAATGTTAACATGCTCCAGCACGTGGGCTTAGGTCTGCCCCTTAATTTCTATGTTTTCTTCCCAGATGAACTCTAGGAATGGCCACAGGTCACCAGCTTTGTATATTCTCCAGCCCTGGGCTCCCAAGCTCCAGACTTGGACCTTTACTTGTACACCTGACAGCTGTTTTTTTTTCATATATAATAAGCATCTCAACCATAAAGTGGCCAGAAAAAAATTGTTGGTTCCTTCCCCCAAACCTGTTTCTCCCACAACCTTCCCTGGGTTCCTAAGATAGTTTCCTCGTTTCTTCGATCTCCTGATTATCCACTTTTCACAAAGCAGCCAGAGTGGTTCTTCACGAAGGTGAAACAGCTCAGGTCAGTTTCCACCTGAAAATCTTAACAAGCGTTAGTAATGCTGTGTTGCGTATTTCAAAGTTGCTAAGAGGGTAGATCTTAGAAGTTCTCAACCCAAGGAAAAAAAATCTTGTAACTGTGTGGGGACAGATGTTCGCTAAACTTATTGCGGTGATCATTTCGCAAGATACGCAAAAACTGAATCATGTACATCTGAAACTAATACAATGTTGTATGTCAGTTTTACCTCAGTAAAACAAAACAAAACAAAACAAAACAAAAAATCCTTCAGTGGCTCCCATAACACCTAAAGTTTTGACTACTTACTATGGCCTCCGTGGGCCTGTCTCCTCCAGCATTGTCAACGACCAGTGACCTTCTCTCTGCCCAGCCTCACGGACCTCGTTTCCTTCCTGGAACATGCTAAGCTTGTCCCCGCCATAGGGCCTTTGCATTTGCTGTTCCCTTTGCTTGGAACACTCTGCCCTCAGATCTTCAAATGCCTGGTTCCTCCCCATCATTTTTGTCTCTGCTCATATGTCCCCTCCTCCAGAAACCTCTTCTGATCCACCTCATGGCAAGTAACCCCGCCTCATTTTATTTTGTGCCGAGCACTCAGTGCTATCTAAGACTGTCCTGTTCATCTATTTATTATTAGTTTCTTGGGAATTTTGTGTGTCTTATTAATGAACATATTCCCCCTCCCTCTGGGGATGCTTGGAACATAGGAGACGCCAAATATTTGTTGAATTTGTAAATGTGTTGTATCATTTAATCTTCTTGGGAACCTTGAGGCTCAGAGAAGCTGGCAAATGATTTGACTGCTCAAATCTTCAAGGCATTTTCTTTTCTACTATAATCTTGACAGCTGATCTATATCCTATTTGCATTTAGTTTTATATTTTTGGTGTGAGTATAGAAAAGGAAAAAGATATGTATCAGGATGAAATTGCGTATAAGAGCCATATCCCTGAAAGAAGATGTTCTGCAAATGTGCAAAAGTAATGGGTGTCTTGATGGCATTGTCCACCAGGAAGGAAAGGTTAGGGTAAAAAGAAAGAAGGAAAGAATCAAGGAAGGAAACTTTCCTTTATTAAACAGGTCATAGGTGCAAAGCACAAAACTGAGTGTTTTCTCGTATGTCACCTAATTTGAATCTTAAAGCAGTCCTGCAGTGTTGATACTGTTCCCCCAATTTCATTGGTGGAAAAACTGAGGCTCCCAGAGTTAAATACTTCACTCCAGGTGATACATTTGTTCGGTGACGGTGCTCAATTTTTAAAACCCAGGAGGTCTACCTGACACCCAGCTTCCGACTTTTTTTACGCTCAGATGGTTGCTTTGCAAGATGGATATGCTCCTAAAATAGAAGAGAGGAAAATGTGAATTCAGTGCATATCCACATAGATTATAACAGATATCCGAAGCCCAGGAATAAGTTATACGGACAATATGGAAAACAGACTTCCAACATTCAGTGCCTGAGCATATAATTGGACGAATCGAATACAGCGTGAACATTTGGTTCTCTGGCAGAGCTTATGTACGGTATGACATAGAGCAGCTGTCTCCAGAGAAAGTTCTTTGTTTCTAGACCGGTGCAACACAAGCAGCATTTGAGCAATTCGGGATTTTTTTTTTTTTCTGCTTTCACTATAAATAGAGTTCATGGAATTCTGCATGTCAAAGTTAATGCAATGAAAAGAAGTCGCAGAATATGGAAATAAACCTTAACTCATCCTATAAACTAAGAAACATGTTTGGCATCAGGAGGCCGTAAAAACGCTGTCATTACTTGGATGGATTCTGAGGTCTTATTTAGCATATGAAATTGCAGAGCAGATCCTCTTATGTAAGGAGACAGGAGGACAGCGTAATGTGGCTACAGACTGAAGAACTTTGTGCCCTTCAGGGAAGAGTTAACAGGACAGATCTACATAGAGACGTGTGATAAGGACGAGGAAAATGAATGAATGGGTGGCGTATGTAGATGTGCCTGTGGCCGAAGCCGGGTTGCTGGATAATCCTCAGATGTCAGATTTCCGTAAGGCCAACATGTGACTCAAAGCTTGCCACTCAACAGAGAATACTGGGCTGTGCTGGTATTAAGAGGCTGGCTGGAAGCTAGGCTCCCACTGTGCACTAGCCTAACTCCCTGTCGTTTTCTGTGTGTGGGTGGGTGTGCATGTGTGTGCGTGTGTGTGTGAGGGTATACATTTTTATGCAGTGGGTGTTTAAAGAGCTAAGCACTGAAGCTGGTTTTCCACAAACGATCATCACGAGCACTCCAGACAAACCAAACTTCCTCTCTTGGTATTTTTTTTTTTCCCTTGCTTTCATCTTTTTTTTTTTTTTTTCCTTTTTGCAAATCCCAAAGAGAGAATCCCCAACATCCAGCCTATAGGATTGAGATGATTTTCTCTCACCTGTCCATGTGGGTGCCCTCTCAAGGTTAGAACTGAAGCTATGTGGGACCGGCGTATTCTCAAGCACCAGATGAGAGGAGCTGCGTGAAGGAGGAGCAGACACAGGAGGAAGAGAGCCTCTGCCCTGTTAACATGAACAGCAGCCTGCAGGTTAACCTGCCCAGAAGCTGGGCTATTTCAGGTGGCTCACTCCAGGAGAAGTCTGAGCATTCTTTTTTTCTTTTTTATTACTATAGGATGGAGGATGAAGCTGTCCTGGACAGAGGGGCTTCCTTCCTTAAGCATGTGTGTGATGAAGAAGAAGTAGAAGGTGAGCTTTGTGGGTCTGGGGAAGTGTGTATTCATAGACCTGTGTCTTCGTAGATAATAGCACTCATGCATTTCATAGAGCTTATATTTTTGAAGTTAAAAACTCAAGCTTTTCTATGGGGTTTTATTAGTCTGCACATTTTGCTTCCACACAGAAAGTAATTTTAAGAACTTCATTGGACCATTAGAATCTGAATCAGTGTGATCCTGCATGGTTAAAAAGTGGGGGGGGAGGTGTCTTACTTTTGAAGCAGGTGCCTATGTTAGTCGTGCCTTTCTGTCAAAAATAAATATTTTGCCAGTTAGTTACCACCTTGTGATGACTAATTCAAAGAAGCTGCTGGATTTATATAAATGTATTTGGCAGTATCTTCTAATACTCTTTCTTACAGCTTACAGGGGAAAGAAACAGATGGTACAGAAGGAGAATGATACCATTGTTGCAGGAAAAATGGGTATAAACTGAGGTTATAAAGTGGGGTGATCATACATGAGTTTCCATTAGGAAATGATGGATTTTTTTTTTTAACTTAAAAAACCTCCAGGACCTCTTTTGTTAATGTTGCTCCGTGCCTGTTAAAAACCAAATAAGAGTTAAATTTTAGTTGGTGCTATTATGCTTTTCAGCATGCCACTCTTTTCTTGTCTCTTGAATTATCAGTAATGTGTGCATAATACTATTTATTTGATAGTGAGAAGACAGGACTCTATTAATGTTTATTAAAGTAATTAAAGGCATCGCAGACATACAAGATGTAATTAATATTTACAATGAGATTTTAAAAAAATAATCAAAGTCTTCGACAGTACTCATAAAGTTAAATGAAGCTTGCAAGTGAACTGTGTCCTATATTCTTTCCTTTAAAATCACCTGAGACACAATTCGTATATGTTTTGGAAACTCTAATCTGATTGGTGCCATTTGGTAAATGCTTAACTGCTTACCGAAAATTTGGACCAGTGTGGGGGAGGGGTTGGAAGAAAGAAGGTGGGTATTTTGTGTTCTGGAGTGATTCTTCAACCAGATTGAGCACCAGGTCCTGGGCACGTGATGCCTTCTTGTCCCTCCTGGAATAGTCAGCATAGTGTGGCCATGACGATGTTTCTCATTTTTGCTTACTAAGTTTCTTCTGACTGGGTAGTACCCTCATCCCCCACTGCCCTCTTTCCTTCATTTATGCTCTTGACTCTAATAAGAATTTGATGCCTAAGTTTCTTAGGAAAAAGGAAACTACAGTATTTTATTTCACATTGTTTTATGGGTTCCTTGCGCTTTTACAGCATGACTGTGGGAAAATGTCAAGTTAGTGCAAATAAAATAGTAAAACTTGTGTCTTAAGGTTCTTGTGCCCCTGGTGTTAAGTATCCATTGTGGTGACTCTGTCACTGTCCCAGTGTCAAAGAGGAGATAAGAATCTTTAAGTTATAGCATATGAATGTAAGAAATATTGTAGGATTGAGTGAATATGTACTTTAGGGACAATTAAAGAAGAAAAATCAGTGAGAAGGCTTGGGAATGAGATTGTGTGTGTGTGTGTGTGTGTGCACGCGCGTTTATGTGTGTGTTTTCCTTGAGAATAATGTTCTAGCTTAGTTCACAGGAGATGTAAATCACTTCTTGAACTCGTAAGGTCCTTAGGATTGACAGCACTCTCCTGCGATAGGATATTGTACATGGGTTTCTTGAGACTTTGACTAACAAGTTTATTTCCTAAAGTACTTCCCTTGATTTTCAAGCACAAAATTAAAATAACAATGTAATGAATAGCAGACAAATCTGCAGTCAAGTTTCTTTAAGAAAAAACAAAAAGACAACAAAATATGGTAGAAACATCTGTAAAATTGTTTGGGTTTGTGATGACGAAACTTGCCGCATGGATATTGTATATTTTTGTATTCTGATAAAACTTCTGTTCTAAGATTATCTTTCATGTTGATTGGAAGACCGGGCTGATTACACTTCTTTCGAAGTATGTTTAGCTAGTTGCCTGTTACTGCATTTTGAGACCCTATAAGATGGTTGCTTTTGGTGTCATTATTTGGTGGAGAATATCCAACAAGTCTTCTTCTTCTTCTTTTTTATTTTTTTTTTTTAAGACAAAGGGGTTAGCAGGGGGAGGGGCAGAGGGAGAGAGAATCTCAAGCAGATGCCATTCAGAGCATGGAGCTGGATGTGGCGGTCCATCCCAGGACCCTGAGATCCTGACCTGCCCTGAAATCAAGAGCCGGTCATGTAACCACCTGAGCCACTCAGGCACCCCTCCAGGACAAGTCTTGGAACTATAGTTAGGGACTATGTATTTCTAATTTAGTGCCCTCTGAGTCAACCCTCCCATTTTTCTCACCTGGCTTCATCTGGTGGGGGTGGGATCCCTTCAATTTTATAGTAACTCTGGGTGAAGTATAAAGAAGTTGAAATGGAAGGTTTATGGCTTAGTTGTGGTCTTAGTGGTTGAGAATAAAAACTGTCAAGAGATCTGATAAAGATTCATAGTATGAGTGGAAATGTTTTCCACAAGGATGCCAGTCCATCTCAGGTTTCTAACTGCATAGAGAAGGGTATATTTGGAGGAAAGCAAACCATTATCTTATTCTGAAGTAGTTGAGTTTCTGGTATGTTTATGGCAAAAATAAGTGCTCCACTTTTAAGGATCAGAAATCCAAAGGGCAAGGAGCTCGAACACCTTTCATTCCTATTATCACATGTTTCCTTTTTTCCAAGTAATTTCTCTTGCTTCCAGGGTGACCATGAAGCATAATGCAGCATACTTGGCAAAAGAAAACTTAAAACAAAATTTTGTTTTTTGAAATAATTTGCACAAATAAGATATTCTCCTATTAAGTGATTATGAGCATGACTAAGGTCCAATAGTAGATTTGGTTACTTTGAAGTGTTCATGCTTTTAAAAAGTCTTCTTAGGGTCCCTTAATTTGTGATAATCAGAGTCAGCTCAGCCTGAAGGTGAGAAGAGCTAGATGCTGTCACACAGTTCCTTCTACTGCTATAGTTCTGGGAAGGGGAGAGAGACTGAGACTTCCAACCACGCCCTCAGCTCACCTGGTTCAACTTTACTCTCAGTGGGTGGCATGATGCTTAATCCATGGTCTAAAAACTCTATAGAAAGCCATCAACTGCAAAGCTCACTAAGAACAGAGTGAGTCAGGAGTCATCTTCTGTTTAAATAATGAATTTATGTGGGATATATTTAAAGACCTAAACCTCATTTTCACATAATTTCCTTCATGTGCATTTGGGTTAATTATTTAAAGAGATATTCTTTAAAAAAAGGCAGGCAAATGCCAATTTTAATCTTTAAAATAAAGAGAAGCTTTTCTATCTATTCTTGCATTGGTTACCTTATATCAATGTATATGTATATGTGTATAGTTTTAAAGTTAACATTTTAGTCACAAAGGGGTTACTGTAGATAAATTCATTTAAAAATTCCAAAGTTTCAGATACTCATACTTGTTTCTCTACCAAAAGATGCCAGCCCCAGACCAGGCACTTCTACAGAATTGGTCTGTAGGTGACAAACTGACGTTATCAGAATGAACTAGAAATGCTGGCCATGGAGTATAACACTAAATTTTCATTTCAAATGCACTTAGGGGAAATTGCCAAATTTTATTGGGTGAACCAAGGTTGAGATCGGAAGAAAGAGTCTCATGTAGCTTTTTCCAAACAGGAAATCCTATGGATGTTTTATCCTTAAAAAAGCCAGCCAAGATTTTGGATCTGTATGATATAAACAGATTACTTAATATTCTCATATTTTGCAATAGGGGAAAAGAGCAAACTCCACCTTATCCTTTGAGATAAGGCCTTGGCTCTGTAGGGCTAGGTAACTTCCCAGCAAGCCTTGGCAACTCTGAGTTTTTGAGGAGGGGCCTT
Source organism: Lontra canadensis (assembly GCF_010015895.1). Taxonomy (NCBI): domain Eukaryota; kingdom Metazoa; phylum Chordata; class Mammalia; order Carnivora; family Mustelidae; genus Lontra; species Lontra canadensis. The sequence continues at coordinate 10,619,576 of NW_022630995.1, read as the reverse complement.
TTCTTAACATCAAGTCTAACCAGCAACTCAGGAAGCAAAAAATACAGCAAGACAATATTGGCTGAAACGTGTCTCCATTTCTGAAGTGTGATCAGTGCTCTCAAAGCTATTACGAAATATTGTGGTGGTTTTCCTCTTTCATTGAAAACCAAGTCCAGAAGGAAGTGTGCTCCCATCTGTCCAAATGGAAGAATAATTTTACAAATTCCCATATCTACTGATGGACATTAAGAGCGAGAATTGTTAAAAATCCATGGAGTTTATGGGAGGATTATTTTTAGGGAAATAGAAGTAATGAGGTAGAGCAGGGTCTGGAACAGAGTAGATGTTTACTAAATATTTGTTAAAAGGAAGAATTGAATACACGAATATATAACAAACTCAGTAAAGCATATGCAGAATTATCTTATATAATCCTCTAAAGTCTTTGAAGTTTCAGTCTGAAATTTGGTTCCATTAGTGCTCTTAACCCAATGAGACAACATAGCCTCCTTGCTCTGGCTGCTCTCTGATTTTGAAGACATCATTGACATTTATGTTGTTTGTATATCTATATTGATAGGTAAAAGAGGCCCCTTAAACATGTCTGTGTCACTCTCTTCCCTCCTACGCTGTCTTTTGAAGACAGAAACTAAACTAATGAAATGGTGATGTTTGCCTTTTTGGAGGTCAGGATCTTAACATTTTACAGACATGAGATCACAATGACTTAACCCCATTTTTCACTAGAGGATATCATGATGACGTATTTATGTGTATTGGGGGAGGTGGAATTCTAAAGAGAAAGTGGGGCCGGGTGGACATTTCTTAATAATTACAATGGTGAAAAACGTAATTGCCGAGAAGGAGTGAATGAAAACCTATCGGATGGGAAGGGAGGGGCCTAGTCGGAGCTGGGGCTATTCTGAGCACTGGCTGCAAGTGTCCGGTTGCATTTTGCTGACCTCTTCTCTGCTGTTCAGTCTGATTGTCAGACCCTGTGTGTACAGAGGAAACACTTAGACAAATATTGCTGAAAGAAAACGCTTCTTGAAAGAAACCTGTATCCACCCATTGGAGAGCTTTAAAGAAACGTGACGAGGTGTGTAAGGGTTGATATTTGAACAGCAGCATGGGTTTCCCAGGGCAGGTCGTGGCCATTTAGACATTTCTCGGTGCCCTACTGCTTTCTCTCCCTGGCCTCAGCTGAAAGCCCGCCAAAAGTCCCTCAAGCAGGCAGGGCTTAGCTCAGGAGCTATTTGATACCTGCTGCATCAGTGAAGTTAAATATTGGCTTATAGATTTCTTTAACTTCAAGGGACAGTGATGGTAATTCCATGGGTTTTGAAACTGGAATCAGACATTCCTTCCTGGAGTTTTCCAATTGTAGGGATTTCCCCAAGCAGTACCGTATGGGCTGAAGCTCTCTTGAAGACACCCTCTGTCCTAGAGGTCTACGTTCTTTTTCCACAGTAAACCAGAAGAAATTGAACTTGGTAGTTGGGTTGTGTTTTATAAGGATCCAGAAATTCTGAAATAATATACTTTCAGCAATTTTGTCTGTAGATTGAATTTCTTTTTAGAAGCTTTTTATATGGTCGTATTTCTGAAACATATTGTTTGATCCTTATTTTGGGGACATATTGTTTGTTTTTTTTAATTGTCTCGTTTTTTATTTTTATTTTATTTTTAAAAATATTTTATTTATTTATTTGACAGAGAGAGATTTCAAGTAGTCAGAGAGGCAGGAAGAGAGAGAGAGAGAGAGAAGCAGGCTCCCCGCTGAGCAGAGAGCCTGATGCGGGGCTCGATCCCAGGGCCCCAAGACCACGACCCAAGCCGAAGGCAGAAGCTTAACCCACTGAGCCACCCAGGTGCCCCCATTGTCTCATTTTTTAAATTAGGACAATTGTTAAAGCCGAGTGGCTAAGCATCCATTTGGGAATATAAATTTTAAAACTTTTGTCTCATCTGTTGCAGAATCATTACATAAGTGAAGGGAGCAAATTGCAGTTTGGATTTTGGGTTTCTTGCTTTGTAAAGTGGGGTAATAGAACGTGCCCTTTCCCATAGAATTGTCTTCGATAATTACTGGAATCTATGTTGCTGCTGCACGTAGCATTGGGAACAGGGGTGCTTTCTACTGCACCACTTTCTATACTTTTTCTTTCTGGATGATACAGTTTCACCAATAATTTTCAATAATTTCATTCCAAAAATTCTAACTGGTCCAAGTGTTTTTTATTTGCTTAATTCATTTGTACCAACATCTATCCTTTGCCTTCCTAACCACACTTATCTTTTGCTTCTTGTCTTGGAAAAGGCAAGCAGAATGATCCAGCTAAGTTTCCCAAGGCCTGCTCTCTGCTTCTCTTTGGTCTCATTCTGGTTCCCTTTAAGCTCTGGGTGTGAGATCTGATTTTCATGGTTAGACTGGTCTGATACATATTGCCCTAATTTGTAAAATTGTCTTCTTTTCCAAGAAGAGGCATATTAACTATAATTGTGTACAGGTTAAAATACAGGTGTGTGCCTATTGTCTAATGAAGCCTGTAAATTTGCTTCTTCTGGAAAACAGATTTAAGTGTATGGTATTTTCCCACCAATGAAGAGGATTCAGGGGTCATGATATATCTATATCTATCATGTGTATAAATGTATTTTCTGTGAGATGTACATATTCCTCCTCTCCACCCAGCATGAACTAGAATAATTCTGTTCTTTGTTGGTTATTATGTAATTTAGGTGCCAATTAAATGAGATTATGCAATAGTATAGCAATAATCCTGAGCTAAATATTTCCCCATTTTTGTCATCAGAAGATTCAGAATCATTGGGGGAATTGAGAATTGGGTCTGATGAGGGAGTAAAACTAGGATAACGCTGAATAAAGTTCAGTTGAGGCGCTCTTGTTGCTGTGGTGAGCTTGCTGGTAGGATTTTATTTTATTATTTTATTTTATTTTTTACATTTTATTTTACTTTCTCGGCTGATAGCATTTAGAGGACTGAGGTGAGAACCTGCCATGACAGAAGCTTCCAGGAGGTTCCAAGCGCTGTGCCCCTGAGGCTGCTGATTGCCGGGTGGGATGAGGTGAAGGTAGGGGGGTTGGTGAGTGACGTGCATTGAATCAGCACTATGGGTGACTTAAATAACTCCCTTCTCTGAATAGCTGCAAAAGCTTTTAAATCCCGAGCATTGTTTTTACCTTTCCGTGGAGTTAGAATGAGAAGGCAGTGCTGTATCCAATGTGTTCACCTTTCTTTATACTCTGCTGACTTTGAAAAGAGAATAAACCCTACTTAAGCCTCTTGAGACATTATTTCATGGACTCTTTTCATGGTGGAATGCTCAATAACTTTTAGCAGGCCAGCACTTCGAGAAAAAAAAGTAGGTTTTGAATTTTAGTGAAATTGGCCAACAGATCAGCGTTAGAGGGACAGAACTGCACATTTGTAGTTCAGTTAAATCACCAACCCCCCTCCAGCGGATTGTTCAGTTTTCAACAAGTAATTCTATCCCTACTGAAAAATAGAGAAAGTGTCTTGGACGTAGACCGAAAGCTCATAATTGAATCCGATGGATACATGTATTCGACAAATTAGATCAGTATCTGATTGTTTAGGTACTTTCATTCAGTCTGCGCCGTGGGTTAGAGAACATAGTGGAGAACGGGGAGTCTTAAAACCCATGTCTATTTCTGGCTGTGCCCTTCCTGGTGCCTGCCTTTGTGGGTGATATGAGGCCACTCATGCTTATGTGGCTACATTTCCTTTATGCAAAGTGCAGTTAGTAATCTATCTTCTTATCTAGCTGCCAGAGATGGCTCTGAGGGTTCTTGGACAGTACCTGAAAAAATACTTCGATATTGACAATAAGCCATTGACAGATTACTTAATTTATGAATGTCAATTTGTTCTACAAAGAAATAGTATTTGTGCCTCCCTATCTCCTAGTTTTGTTAAGAGTATAAGTAAATTAATTTGAAATCCCCAGGATGAACCCTATAAATTTAAGATACGATCTCCCTTGGATATATTCCCTGCCTTTAATTTATTACCAGTGGTTGCTTCTTTCTTGCCAGTGGTTGCTGTGATTCCAGAACGGTTTCAGACTAAAGATAATACTGATACCTGGTAGTCAACAAATTAGTCGATTAGTATCTATGTTAATTCTTCTTACTAACTTTAACTGATGCGTAGTGCTTTTTTTTCTGTTTTTGCTTTAAGTTTATAAAAATGTTACGTATAATTGTAGATATGAACTCTAACATGTTGCTTTTCCAGGCTTATATGTATCCTTGAACATGATAACATATTCTGATTAGGGCCACAGTTAATGTTCAGTCACATAAGCCAGTCATTATCTGAGGACGAGGTTGGTTGATATGATAATTTAGGGAGTGTATCATGAACATGGGTGAGTGTATGTGAGAGGTATTTATTTCCAAAAGAGTGACATTAAGTTGAACCTTAAAGGATGAAAGGATAATGGGAGAATCACAGGCAGGCATGGGCGAAGACCCAAAGGTGAGAAGGAGGTAGGCCTGTTTGAGAAGTGGAAATGAGAATGGTATGGCTGGCCCATGTGAACAGGGCGGAACTGCCTTGAGAACATCTGGGTCCTTTTCCTTGTTATTCCTTGTTATTACTCACCACAAGCAAATCACTTTAACCTCTCCGGGCTCCTCTGTTCATCTGTAAGGTGAGAGTTTTGAGCTGTATTTCCTCTAAGATCCTTTTTAGCTCTAAAAATTCTGTAGCCATTCTAAGTATTTTAATTGTTTAAGTGAAATGGAGCACATAGGGGGAAAGACTAAAAGTTTGTTTACTGTTTCTTCAAGTGATCAGTGGTGATCAGTAGAGGACAGATGTCATAGCCAGATATCTTCGTATTTAGGGCCGTTTATGGAGCTAAGGGTTGTTGATTTGAACTTGTCATTCTAGGGGTGCCTGGGTGGTGCAGTCAGTTGAGTGTCTGACTCTTGTTTTGGGCTCAGGTCACGATCTCAAGGTCATAAGATTAAGTCCCTCCCCCCAACCCCCAGCTGGGGGAGGGGGGGTCTGTACTCAGCAGGGAGTCTGCTGGAAATGCTTTCCCTCTGCCCCTTCCCCAACATGCGCATGTGTGCGTGCGCTCTCTCTCTCTCTCTCAAATAAATAAATGTTTAAACTTGTCATTCTGTGATTGTAAGAGAGAAACATTTTCAGAGAATTCCTGAGGCCTTTCTTCCTTCTAGGTAATTACTAACTTGAAAGGACTCTTTTTTTTTTCTTCCTGTGTTTTGCAGACAGTGGAAGATGGGAGGGATGGTGGTGGTTAGTGGTAGTGGGAAAGCGGTAAAGGAAACCTTACATATCCAGGAACACCAAGAATCCCTGTGTTTGTATTATTAACTGGCTATTTGGCTTTTGTTGGCTCGCTGGTACATGAAGAGGTTGAACCATGTAATGTTTAAGGTCATTTCAACTCTGGAAGTATGATTATGTGCTGCCGTGTCAGTGAATGTTGTCCTCTTTGCTGGGCATGTAGAAAACCATAGCCATGGAGATTCTGGGATTGGATTTACTTAGGCTAATTTAAGTCTCTCAGAGCACTTTCCCTAGTTCTTGGTCATTGTTTTAGTCCTATGGCATTATCCATATCTCATTTACGTTGTGAGAGGAGGGAATTATGTGAATGAATATTCAATATTTGACACCTGATTAGCCATGAGTGCATTAACTCTATGGTGGATTATCTGTCTATACCAACTAAAGACTATTCTTCCTATTGCCCAGCCGAGGCGTAGGCTGGTGCTAAAAGAGAAGCCATAATAGAGCTGGAGATGGACAATGTGGGTAGGATGAGAGTGTGAATGCATATATTTATGTGTCTCTCTCAGCTGCCTCTCTGGCTGCAATCATAAATCCAGTTATCAATGACCATTGGATTAACCATTGTTTTCTCTCTTCCAACCTGCTTCCCATTCAGTCGTGCAAATGGTGACTGTGAGAGAAAGGATGGAAACTGCCAGTTCTCAGGGTTTGGATCACAGGCAGATTTTTGTCTGACAGCATGTGTAGTGCACGCTAAAAATTCACCAGGTCTTTTTGGGTTCTGGGGTGTCAGGATGAGTGGAGGGGTCATCTCTTCCTGTTGGGTGGTTCTTCCTCACTCTTAGCACTGCCCTGCCTGGCGCTGGCCTTCCCAAGTCTTTGGGTTGCAGTCTACCCTGCTCAGTCAGACCAAAGGACAACAGGTCCTGGGGGTTGGCACTTACTGTGTGAGGGCTCTGGGTGACACTCTGCCCAGAGCAGGTGGAGATTGTCAGGCATGTGTTTCTGGGCAGGGTGAGGGAAGATTGAGGTTATGGAGGGTGTTGTCTCTGTTGAACGTTTAAACCTTGTATAATGAGTAAAGCAGCCCACTGAGGGGCAAGTTAGACTTGGTTTCAAGTTGGCTCTACTGTCCTCATGAGTGCCTTCCCTAGAGAGCAGAGGGGCTTCACAAGTTGGTATCAGAGCTCAAGTGTGGTGGGAGTAAGGAGCATTCATGCTCTTTATTTCTGCCTCCCAGAAAGGGAAGGGAGAAGGAGAATCAACACTTGTGTGGCACCTTTGTGTACCATACATGGTGGGAGATGTTTTATTTTTTGGTTTGATTTGGACTGTCCATAAACATGATCTCTCTCTCTCTATGCATCTCCCCATGTATGAAGACTATAAAGATATCTCTCTATATGTACCTGTATCTAGTAGATATAAATATAGAGATATAGATATGCATATAGATTATATTTTATGTCTTACAGGTGAATAGAAAAAGGCTTTTACTAGGGTGGCATTAAAATTAATTTGGAGAGTCAGCTTTTGAGAGATTGTGGAACACTTCAGAACTGTACTTTATGAGAAATAAGATGACTTTTAGTGCTGTTCATTCATTAGGTTTCTGTACTACCTTTAAGTGGTTGTTTTAGCCTAGATATTTTCAAATAATTGATGACCACTGAAAATATGAAAGTTATATTTCTTTATGAATATTCACTAATTCGAACTTTTTATCATGCTAGTCACTTTTTGTCTCTTACTAGCTACAAGTAATGGTAACTGTAATGGAATCTTAACCTCAGTGTGTGGTCTTCGAGTCATCCTGGTACCTAAGGACTATTAGAACTTTGCTAGAAATGAGCACTTAAAAGACAGGTGGACAAGTTTACTGACTTCAAGGACAGGAGGTTAGCTGAGTAACCATAAGCTTGACTCCCTCTCAAGACGGTTTTCCTGTAGCTGTTTGCTCCTGCCTAGTGATTGTTATCATCATCATCATCATCAAATATTAAATATTAAAAGTACTCTACTTAGTAAGCAGCAGATAACAAGCTGAGATTTCTTATCAGTCTTGCTTGGAGAACCTCAGGTTGCCTTAAGGATTTCTTTGAGGCTTTCAGTGGACAAAATTCCCATGCAGTTCAGTGGGAAGAAAAGTATTTCCCTGTTTTTCATCACTTGGGCTGTTTATTTCCTTGCATGCCTAATCTTAAGTGTAAGAGATTAGTCATCAGCATTCAAAATTATTTATAAAAAATTGCATGAGTAGTATGTGATTTTCTATTAACAAACATATGCATTAATTTTTTTTTTTTTTGGTGATAAGTGACCCCTATCCAAAAGACAAAAAGAGAAATCAGCCCTTGTCTTGTGTAGTGGTATATGTTTGAAATGCAGACCCTCCTGTGGACATTTCATCAAGGTCTGACTTTCCCCGTTAATTGCAAAATTACTCCATGCCCTTGGAAGAGGGTTTTCTTTTCATGAGCTGTTATTTATTCCCCAGTAAATTATAGACATGTTACCTTGATTATATCTTATATATATATCTTATTAGAGCTGCTTATGGACACTGTTCTGTGTTTGTGAGTAAATAAGTTGTAAATAAGTAAACTTATTATAAAATATGGACACTGTTCTGTGTTTGTGAGTAAATAAGTTGTAAATAAGTAAACTTATAAAATAAGTGAGTAAATAAGTAAATAAGTTGACAAATTTTTTGTATTTCATTTATTAAAGTATTTCAGATTATATGTACTGATCTATTTCTTATTTTTTTTTTAAAGAATGTATAACAACTTTATGTTATTCTTCCAGGATTTTATTTATTTATTTAAATTCAAGTTAGTTAACATATAGTGTAGTATTGGTTTTAGGAGTAGACTTTGGTGAGTCATCACTTACATATAACACCCAGTGCTCATTCTAACAAGTGCCCTCCGTAATGGCTATCATTTATTTAGCCCATCCCACCCCCCACCCCCCACGCTCCCCCCCCCC
>NW_022630995.1:10499548-10611188 GCF_010015895.1 Lontra canadensis | reverse complement strand
TACTTCTAACCCCCCCCCCCCCCCCCCCCCCCCCCCCCAGTCATCCCGCCTCCCTTCCAGCAAAGTGTCAAACCCAGAGCCTCTGTGGCATCTGGACGTGATACTATGATTCTGTTTAAGGACGTGATACTATGATTCTGGATGTGATACTATGATTCTGTTTAAGGTGCTTGTTCCTGTACTTCTAAAAAATCTTTGACATTTGTTTTGGTTTAAGAAGTAAAGTCTATAGCATCTTTTTATAATGTGTCACTCATCCAGCGGCTCTGCCTCCTCTTCTATATTTTTCTTTCATAATTAAAATAGAAATAATAAATATCTCTTAGTTTTGCTTCCCTCCCTTACATCCCTCTTGGCAATAGATACAGAATGTTTTAGGCATCTTGGCATAAGATCAGCTTTCTTTAGCTAAGTCAGGGAAGGCAGTATTTGACTTATATTTTGGGAATATTGCTGATTAGTTCTAGAAGGATGATATAAAGTGCCAAGCATTGTGGAATCTTTGAACTGGAGAAAACAGAAATTCAGTTGATTATAGGAAGAGCAACAATGTGGATAAAATTAAATTTGGAACATCCCTCAGTGCTTAGTAAGAGATATGTGTAAGAAGATGGGGATGGCAAAGATGTTACCTGTCCTCTGGTGATCCTTTAGACAGATCTAAACCTACAAGTCTAAATCTTTGCCTAGAAATCTGCCCTCCCTCATAGCCACACTCAGCCATCCCCAACCTCCCCAACCCCTTCCCTCAGTACTGACATCTCAGCTTTTTTTTTTTTATCTTTAAAATCCAGTGCTTATTTTACACTTACAGCATACCTTTTTTTTTAAAAAAATTGACATATAATGTATTATTTGTTTCAGGGATACAGGGCTGTGATTCATCAGTCATACATAACTCATAGCACATACCCTTCCCAGTGTCCATAACCCAGTCTCTCCATCCCTCCCACCCCCTTACCCTCCAGAAACCCTCAGTTTTGTTTCCTGAAATTAAGAGTCTGTTATGGTTTGTCTCCCTCTCTGGTTTTGTCTTGTTTCATTTTATTCCTCTCTTCCCCCATGATCCTCTGCCTTGTTTCTCAAATTCTGCATATCAGCGACATCATATGATAATTGTCTTTCTCTGATTGACTTATTTCACGTAGCATAATACCTCTAATTCCATCCACTTCATTGCAAAGGGCAAGATTTCATTTTTGATGGCTGCATAATACTCCATTGTCTGTGTATCTATATAAAGTTCACATTTTCTTTATCTATTCATCTGCCAGTGGACATCTAGGCTCTTTCCATAGTTTCCATAGTTTAGCTATTGTAGACATTACTGCTATAAACATTGGGGGGCAGGTGCCCCTTTGGATCACTACATTTGTATTTTTGGAGTAAATACCCTGTAGTGTAATTGCTGGGTCATAGGGTAGCTCTATTTTCAGCTTTTTGAGGAACCTTCATACTGTTTTCCAGAGTGGCTGTACCAGCTTGCATTCCCACCAACAGCGTAGGGGGGTTCCTCTTTCTCTGTATCCTCACCAACATCTGTCGTTTCCTGAGTTATTAATTTTAGCCATTCTAACTGGTATGAGGTGGTACCTCATTGTGGTTTTGATTGTATTTTCCTGATGCTGAGTGATGTGGAGCACTTTTTCATGTATCTGTTGGCCATTTGGATGTCTTCTTTGCAGAAATGTCTGTTCATGTCTTCTGCCTGTTTCTTAATTGGATTCTTTGTTCTTTGGGTATTGAGTTTGCTAAGTTCCTTATAGATTTTGGATACTAGCTCTTTATCTGATATTTCATTTGCAGATATCTTCTCCCATTCTGTCTCTTGTCCTTTAGTTTTGTTGATTGTTTCCTTTGCTGTGCAAACGCTTTCTATCTTGGTGAAGTCCCAATAGTTCATTTTTGCCTTTGCTTTCCTGGCTTTTGGTATGTATCTAGGAAGAAGTTGCTGTGGCTGAGGTCGAAGAAGTTGCTGCCTGTGTTCTCCTCAAGCATTTTGGACATCTCAGCTTTTATTTTTTTTTAAAAAGATTTTATTTATTTATTTGACAGACAGAGATCACAAGCAGACAGAGAGGCAGGCAGAGAGAGAGGAGGAAGCAGGCTCCCTGCTGAGCAGAGAGCCCAATGCCGGGCTTGATCCCAGGACTCTGGGATCATAACCTGAGCCGAAGGCAGAAGCTTTAACCCACTGAGCCACCCAGGCTCCCCAGGCATCTCAGCTTTTAAAAAATATTTGTACACTGCCTTATTCCAAAAACGGTTTAGTGTGAAGAGAAAATAATAGTTGAAAAGCTGGAAGAGTGAGGTGTATAAATGCATGTCATGAAACTTTGCCTACCTGCCACTGGTTGGCCTGAGATTTGTGTCTTGTATTTCTAGCAGGCAGCACAAGAAAGCAAGTGTGATCAGTTGTAAGACTGAGAGTATAAATACTGTGTACTGTATAGTATAACCACCCCCCACCTGCCCCACCAAGAAAAAGCCAAACTAACAAACCACTGCTAATGCAGTGATGAAGTACTCACCTTGATGTTGACACATGAGATCTATTTCTTCTCTGGGATTTAATGAGTTAGTTGGTGACAGTATCCGTGAGTTCCCTGAACCTTGGTTTCTTTGTCTGTACAATTAAGATAGAAGTATTTAATTTGTCTGGTTGTGATGATTGCATGAGGTAATAGATATGAGACCTAGGCAGAACCTGGCACATTTAAGTATCCAACAAATTGTTACTATCATCTGTATGTACAGCAAACACAGTAATATGTTTCCTAAAGGAGCTAATAGATCTTTCTTGCATATAGAGGCATATGGTGTTTAAGTACCCAGTCCTTTTTAGAATTTTGAGTTTGGCTGGAGCAAAACCCTCTTCTGGTTTGATGGGTTTAATTCTACAAAATTATAAGTCATCTTTGGTGGTGTCTGTGAAAGCCTCTTTAACTCGAATGACTACAGAGTTACTAAGTGTAAGAGTTCTCTGTTGGCCTGAAAACATGATAGCAACTATCAATGACATGAATTTAGAAATATCTCAGGAATTGGAAGAATTGGACATGATAGCATTGCAGTACTTCTGCTTTCAGTTGAGGTGGAGCAGGTGAGGATAGCAAGAAGGATGGGAAATGCAAGCATCACCTACTGATAATTTCTGACATCCAGAGATAACTAGGAAAGCCATGTTTTCTTCCCAGTAGTACTGGCTGTGGGATGGATTATGAGATATTCCCAAGACATTTGGAGTTTGTTGGGAATTTACACCATCTGTCAGAAAAAGGCATGCAGGGTATTTATTTGAACACATGATACTGAGGCCACTGCCAAATCAAGGGCTGAATGCCCTTTGACTCACACCTAAATGAACACCATCAAATGTAGGTTCCAGTAGTTTTACTTTATACAATTTTAGTAGCAAAAATGCAAACTTTTTTTTAATAATATTTAAAGCAATCACCTTAATTTTTTTTCTCCTTGAGCATAGTTGAAACAAGTACCTTTTCTTATGAATTATAGCTATTTAAAAAAAAATTATTGCTTCTCCTAGGAAGAAGTTTTCTGTGAAATTTTGGAAGCGGTTTTTGGTGACATTTCTAGCAGAGAGGTTTTATTTTACACACACACACACACACACACACACACACACACTTATTTTTTAAGTCTAAAACTCTTACAAGTTAAGCAAGTATCTGTTCCCGAGTCTTTCAGCGTCTATGGTTTTGTAGACTCTTGCAGAATTGGAAAGCTTGTCTGTCAAGTTTCTCATCTTTTACTTTACATGTAAAATAATACTACACCCTCAACTTTTGTAGATTTCCTAAGTGCTTGCTGTCATTTTTATGAGTTGCAATTTTAAAAATAGCCATCAGTCTTTATGACATATTTCTGAGACAGGTTAAGATATTTTATTGAAAATAAATATTGGAATCCACCTATGAGAGTCTTATCAACAGTAGTGTATTTTCATCAGTAATTCTGCTTGCTGAAGACAGGTGTTCTGTGGGTGCAGCAAGAGTCTTCCATTCGAGCTCATTTTACTTTTGGTATTTTTGTTACTCGGCATGTAATGCTTATGAAATACATGGTCACCACCTTGAGAAAGCGTGCCTTCCCTTCACTCTCCAGAGCAAGGGTGTCTTGCTGTCCTCTCACGGGCACAGAAGCTGAAGTGGACAGTGACTGAGAAGTAATTGAGGAAACACAAACACCGTCCCTGAGTTCCTAAAGGTTTATTTAACTGCAGGACGATGCTCTTTCTCTTCTCCCCGAACCCAAGACAGAAGAGGAAAATTTAGTTACCAATAACGTGTGAGAGGAAAAGGAGGATGCTTTGAGTTTTGCCCAGTGTCATGATTTCTTCTGGCAGCTCTTGGAAAGCAATATCTTCTTTACGTGGGGAGTATTCTGTTCTGCTGTGCTGTAAGGATGCCCACAAAAAAGCTCACAGCTATGTGGGCACCACAGAATTGTAGCTTCCCAGAGGCCATCACTGATAGTATTAAGAGTGCTTGTATGGGCTGGGAGTGGGAACAGAAAGTGCACAACTGCCCATGTGCATGATGGATCTTTTTGGACTGGTGGAAATATTCTAAAATTAATTAAGGTGATGGTTGTAGAACTCCGTAAATATACTAAAAATCATTGAATTGTAGCTTAAAATGAGTGCATTTTATGCATGTAAATTATACCTCAATAAAGCCGATAAAAATGTCTGAAACTTGGGGTGTCTTGCAAGGAACCACAGTTCTGCTTGGTATCTGGGCTCCAGAGAGCATCATCATATCTGAGAGCTTCCCCACCTGTGTGCAAATGTGTGTTAAAGTGACTGAAGGGTGTATGTGCGTGTTGGGGGGCACCTGAGGCAGCAGCTAGGGGAGATGGGGATAAGCTGCATCTTATTCACAAGGTGGTGGGGAGGGGGGGTGGTTGTGGGAGGGCATGTGATCATGGTGTGAATAAAATGGCACCATTTTTTGTGGTGTTTTCACTCCAGTGAGGTCCCAGGTTGGGAATATTCCTCTCCGTGGGCTTTGAAAGCTCACTCTCTGAATCATTCTCTTTGGTTAGGTTGACAACAACATTTTATAGTCAGAAATCTTACCTTAAAATGCTATCAGCCCATAGAAACGATCTTTCAAATGACTTATAAAAGACACTGTGGATAAATAAATTCAAAAAGTCTTTCTGTGTAATATCAGTATGACTAATGTAGCATCACTGCCTTTTTTTTTTTTTGCTTAGTTGCCATTATTTAATAAGATGTAGAAAATATTTAACGTGACAGGTTTTTAAATTTTCTAGCTTCTTAATTCTTTTCATGACGTTTTCCTAATTCCTGAATGAAAGCAACCAAGCTCTCAGTGTTTGATTTACTAAAGAAATTGGTTGGCTTTGTTTGCATACATTGTGTGACTTGAGACAAAGCGGCAGGTCTCCCTCTGTAACCGGAGCACAGGAAACAATTGACACTGTTTCTTAATTCACATTGTTTCTGAGACATTTCCTACTTCCTAGTATAATATAGCTTTCCCATGAGAACAATTTGCTTGCAAATGGTTAGACATGATAAATTTCTCATTGGCACTTATTCTGGGAGGAGAATTTCACTGTGCTTTGTAATAGTTGAGTTGGTGTGTGTGTGTGTCTGTGTGTTGGGGGGACTTTATATAGATGCCTCCAACTTCATTCCAAATACCAGACTTTTTTTTGGAATGCTAACCCATTCACTTAGGGATCTGCATTCCTTAGTTGGAAGCTCTCGCCTAAAGGAGCATATAACTGTTTTAATCCTTCCAATTCAAGGGAACACCCCTGTGAATTATACTGTATTTAGATATGCCTGATGAGCTCCTGTGAAAAGTAACTCACAGCACTTTATATTAGACATACTGCGTGTATAAGTTTTGCGCGTTAGGTGTGTGGTATTCTCTGTGGCATTGTAAAGTGGTCATCAAGGAGTACTTCTAGAATAGAATAGGAAGTGGCAAAGGTGAGATAATCTCATCTAATTTGCAATTCAAAAAAGAAAAGAAAGTTTTCACATTACTTCTGAGATGGTGGTTCCCACATTCAGAAGTTATGCTGTATATAAAGTGAAAGTAAAAGTTTCCCAATTAAAAAAAAAAAAAGATGTGGAACTTTGAGTTCTTTTTTTTCCCCCCGTCTTATCAGATTTTGTAAAAATAATATCACTTGTCAGTTTTGCAGCTTCTTCCATCTAGAGAACTAAAAGCATTTCACAATCTTTTTTCCTCATGCCCTTCTCTTCAAGGCAATTTTTGCTGGGCTGGGTTTATTTTTATCATTGCAACAACCAGTTTTTAGAAACTTTTGGAAACGAAAAAAGAAAAATGAGAATGGCACTGTAACTGACATTCATTTTAGCTGTTTCCTAGTGTGAACATTTGAGTATTTCTAAAATCTTCTCTCCAAGTATGTCTTATTTTTTCTCAATTTGTCCCAGTTCTAAGTCTCTATTCTGCTGATTTGGTAAAAAAAAAGGAAAAAAAAAGTTTTAACGTAAAACCTTATGCCCAGCAGAATGACTTCTTGAACTTTGAGTTAGATCTTTATTTTTTGCTGCTCCCAGACCTCTTTTCTCAGCACCCTGTTCAGTGTATCACAGACTCAGGAAGGTTATAACTAGATAGGTGTCCTGGGATCACCCGAGGTAAGCCTCTTGTTACACAAATAATGAGATTGAGGCCCAGAATGGTTAAGGGACATGCTCAAGGTCAAATAGCTTATTGATGACCAAGGTACGACCAGAATCAAGGATTCCTGATTTCTGGCTTGGTCCTTTTTGGTTTCCCTACACTTTTAAAAGGAGTCTATCTGAATAGAACTGGAGTACACCCTCGCAGAATCCCGGTGCCTGCCAACAGATTGAATTATACTCTAGCGACCTGAAAATTGGGAAGAGATTTTTTTTTTTTTTGAGTTTATTTGTCAAATATAAAATGGTAATGAATTCATAGACATTTCCTTCTGACCAGAGGAGCTTGTGAAATTTCTGTGCAGCAGAGAATGTGCTTTGAAATGACTGGTGATCTGTGTACCTTCTCAGGCCACCATACCATCTACATTGGGGTCCATGTGCCGAAGAGTTACAGGAGAAGGAGACGCCACAAGAGAAAGACAGGGCACAAAGAGAAGAAGGAAAAAGAAAGAATCTCTGAGAACTACTCTGATAAGTCAGATGTGGAAAATGCTGATGAGTCCAGCAGCAGCATCCTGAAGCCTCTCAGTGAGTACTTCCTGGGCGTCTCTGCTCCTCTCCGTCTCACTCCCACATTCTTGGGAAGGACACCTTTTGGGATCTTGTGATGAATGGGGAGGGGCGCAGTCATACTGAGGTGGTCTTCTCTTGACGGGTAATGTCTGTGGGACTCTTTTCTTGTCCGAGCAGGTTGTTCTAGGAGATCTGGTAAGATTCTGAAAAGATCTGAAAAAGTTTAGGCATGTCTGTGGTTTTTACATTTTGAGTCGTGAAATAGGGCTATTTCATGGTATTTAATACATGGTATTTAACTACAGTAATCAATAGTACTGGAAGACTCAAGGAAAGTTTTGGATTGCTTTGGCTTCGAAATAGGTTCTTTTAAGACAGTGGGTCAAGGTGAGAGCTATATATACATAGGATATTGATAGGGTTATAGATGGCATCTCCCCAGGCTTTGGGCCAGGTCGATGATTTGAAAAGGAAGAGCGGACAAGCATCCTGCGAATCAGAGAAGAAGGTAGAGCGATGCAGGTCTTGAAATGCTGAACATTAAGTATCAGACGTTGGATAGGAGTGTTATTAAGAACAGGGTAACAAGAGCTCAGAGGACAGACACCCAAGGCTTCGTTTGAGTGTATTCAGGGATATGCATTTGTTGCTTTTGCTTCTTAGGATGTGGAGATGATTGCCATCCGGGGAGCTTTGTGGCTGAAGCGAGAATGAGTACGTGAAGAAGGGAGAAGCAACAGAAACACATGCCAGTTTTGGAAGATTCCCCAACAGGAGCTCCATAGTGACAGCTTTTCATGCTGGCAGAGCTCTGTACATGCTTCATCTTTTTGCTGCAGTCGCAGAAATATGGAGCCCGCAGTAAAATGCGCTCTGGGCGGCGCAGATAAGGGTCCCGCTCAGTCACCACAGGTGATGAGAGCACGGATTAGAACCAACAGCTCAGGAGTGTTGAACCGTGAATCTGCAGAGTTCAGTTAAAGAGGGTGTGAAGCGTAGGGATGTGAATCTGTGAATCTCGAATACTCTCACTACGGACACCGAGCAGGTGGCTTAGGAGCTAGTGAAGTCCTGTCCTGAGAGGAACCGTGCAGATGGACCACTGGATTAGAGAGCCACGGTGGGAGGAAAGCGCGGAGACAGACCACAAAATTCACACTGCAAGATATTAGAACAAATGTGAGACAGGAAGGACCAAAGGGCAGGAGCTAGGAATTCTGCACTTTTCATTAGACTGTTGGGGAAAAGCCTGCCTGAAAGGAATCCTTCCTATACTGACTGAAATCATGGGATCCGTTTCAAGCAAAGTCCTTGAGATGCAGATTAAAAAGGTCAGAGTTGATAGTCTGCAGGAACAAAAGATTACACCCTTTTCCAAATAAATTACTACTGTTTCTTTCTGTTTGCTATCTGTTTCGGCAAAGTTGTGCCAGAACCAGAGGTCTCTCCCTGGGGAGTGTGTGTGTGTGTGTGTGTGTGTGTGTGTGAGAGAGAGAGAGAGAGAGAGAGTGAGATCTCTTGCTCTCTCCCTCCCTTTGTCTCTAAGTCATCTCTCGTTCTGCAGGGTATAAACGAGAGTGCATCGTTACTATAGATAGTGAAAAGGTGAGAGATGCTCACCTATACACATGGGCCGAGGGCTTTTAGATAATCATGTACCAGCTTTTTAGGAAGGGCAGCAGGAACAATGCCAGTAACACTCGAGAGGTGAAAGGGGACAAGCAGATCAGAAAGGCGCTGGGACTAAATGTGCACCGACCGCGGGGGCCTGTTGGTTTCTGTGGCAGCTGGGGACTAGCTCGTGTGCAGCATGTCGGGTAAACAAGGCTGCCCGTTCTCTTTACCCTCTGAGGTCTCCTCCCCGGGGCGTACTGCGTTGTGTTGTATACTCTGTTTCTGAAGGGGTCATATGGAGAGACTGTTGTTAAGGACCAATTGTTCAGTGATCATAAGAAAATTATTCGTAAATGTGCATTTTTCAGTTAGTTATTTTCTTGCTAGTCAGTAAGTTATGCTATCCTATGCCTCGACATATTTGACATGGATTATCCAATTTTTTTAAAAGAGCATTGGTGATCTTATTTATTTATTTATTTATTTAGAGCACTTCCAGGGGAGGGGCAGAGAGGGAGGGAGAGAGAGAATCTCAAGCAGTCTCCATGCCCAGCACAGAGTCTAGTTCCTGGGCTCAGTCTCACGACCCTGAGATCATGACCTGAACCAAAATTAAGAGTTGGATGCTTAGTCAACGGATACACTCAGGTGGCCCCGATGGGTCATCCAATTTGATATGAAGGTCCTCTTAGAAATTTATATTTTCTTTATTGCTTATCATGGAGACCAGATGGATTGGTCGCTGGTTTACCTGGAGCACTTCCATGTGAAAGTGAGAATTGTTGCACCACGTATAGAAAGGCATTTAACTCTAGGTTTTTGGGGAAGCTACAGGGCTCTGTCACCAACCTGACAATAAAATTCTTATGGGAAAACTCACTGAAATATCTCCCTAGGATACCATTTGATACCATAATTTTCTCTCAAGAACAGCTCCACAGAGTTTGTTATTCTTGGTTCTAGAGTGTTTGAGTTCCTTATGTGCATACAGGCATACCGCGTCCCATAGATCAGATTCCTGCACGAGCCTGACATCATATCAGGTGATGCTTGTAACTTCTGGAAAAACCCTGTGTATAAATAGAGTAACTTGATGAGAGTCATCTCTGATTCCTTATTTCACCCTCAATTACAATCCTTCAGTGACTTTTATTAGTTCTACTTAAAATATATCTGAAACTGTCTACTGCTCTTTAGTTTTGCTGCCACACTCTGGTCCAGGGAATCTCTTGCTCAGACAATTGCCACAAGCTCCACTCTTCAAGTCTTTTTCCACCCAAAGGCAACAGTGATCATCATAAAATGTAAATTGGGTTATGCCCTTCCTCTGCTGAAAATTTCCTGTTGTCCTTAGAATAAAATCTTATTGGACATCATGGCCCACAGTGTCTCACCAGTCCTGCCATGTACCCTTCTCATCTTGCTCACTTTAGTTCAGCCACACTGATTTTTCAGTTCCTTGGTGCCCAAGCCCTTTCTGCCTCAGGGCCTTTGCACATGTAGCCCGTCTTCCTGGAATGGTCACCCCATTCTTGTCCTAGTTAGCTTTTCTCTTTATGTTCTAGCTTTTTCTCTTTTTTTTAAAGATTTTATTTGTTTATGTGTGAGACATGGAGAGAGAGATTGAGCGTGAGAGTGAGCACAAGCAGGGAAAGCAGCGGAAGGCAGAAGGAGAAGCAGACTCCCCACTGAGCAAGGATCCCAATGCAGGACTGGATCCTAGGACCCTGGGAACGTGACCTGAGCCGAAGGCAGACCCTTAACTGACTGAGCCACCCAGGTGTCCCGTGTTCTAGCTTTTGTATGTTGTGGAGACAGACTTTTCCTATTATTCTATCAACTTATGTTCTCCAGTGTCATTCGTTCTCAGCTCTTTCTTTCCTTCATACTTTACGCTTCAACTTGCAATGTTGCGAGCATGTGCCGATGCTACATTGTTAGCTCAGTGAGTGATAGGATCAGAGTTGTCTTGTTCACTGTGTTATTTCTGGAACTTAGCACAGTGCCTGGCACATAGTACGTGCCTAATAAATGCTTATGGAGGAGTAAGGGAGTGAATGGATCACTACAGAGGAAGACACCAATGTTGCTTGTATTGGTGTATTTCACAGTAATTGATCAAGATCTAGCTGATTTTCTCGTTTTTAGTCCTTGCACATCATCTTTATCTTTCCCTGCTCTGCCTTCTTCCCTCGCCACATAAAATCTGGCCCTAACTTTTTAATTATTCCACTTTGCAAAGTGCCTCATTATTGTAACTATTGCCACAGTGGCATTTTGGTTTGGGTAGATGACTTCCGAGCGTGTTGTGCTGCTTGTCGCCCACAGCTGATGGAAGAAATTCATCCGCAGGCCACATGGATCCATCATGCACACTTCGAAATGCTTACTATTCCGCACAGAATCCAGGCAGCCCAGCTTCAGAAGCCGTGTTAAAGAGGCACGGAATTGAATAATTAAGGGCATTTAGAAGAAGAAATAAGCCAAGTGTCTTCCCGTGTGTAGGCACATCAGGAGGATGACATAATTAACAGGTTCATTTGGCTCATACCCGAGATGCTTCTCCTATTCTTTATGGCTCTCCTGTCAAGGCAGGGCTTCCAAAAAGTGAGTGCATGTTTTGGTTCCCACACATCTGGAGCCTTGAGGAGGAACTGGATCTGTTCTTTCCAGCTTGGCGGCAGCCCCGAGTCCTTAGCAGCCGCTCTCCCCCAGGTGTGGTGTCCGAACCGCCCGCCCAGCTTGGGACATAGGGAAGGAAACGCATGCGAGAAGGTGTGGTTCGCTGAGCAGCCGGGGAGGGAGGCTGGGGAAGGAGAGTGAAATGGAAAAGAGGCAGGAGGAGAGACAAGGGAATGAGGAGGTGGTGTGGAGTGGGTGGTGGAGAGAAAAGTTAGATTGTGCTCTTTCTTAAAAATAATCCTTTTTGCCTCCTCCACCGTGCGTTTTTTTTTTTTTAAAGTTAGCAGCTGCCATCCTCTGAGGGTTGCCCAGAAAGTGGGTGGGAAGGTGGTCTTTGATGAGTTGGGCCCTAGAAACACACCAAAACGTCCACAGATGGTTTTGACCTCCGAACTTCTCATTCGGTTAGTGTCCTGGGATATTGGTGGGGGAATCCCAAGCTGCTTTGTGAGTGCGGAGACTCTGAAGATGTGTAAAATGTTAGGAAACAGAGCGACAAACAGAATATCCCATTCAGCCTATCGGTCTGATGTGTGAGGGATTTCTGGACAAGCTGGAGCAGGCATCAGTGCTTGGAGGTGCTAACGGCTTCTCACACGTATGACTTGCCTGTTGTGGAATCATACTGTGAGGTATGTGCATACAGACACTCATTCAGTCTTGTGGTATTCTTTTTTTAGCCCTTTGGATATGTACCAGAACTGATGGATTTATGCTAGTGAACATTTTTCTGTGAGCCGGGAACAATGGATACCAGTTGGTGATCCAGTTATGGTAGGAAACTGAAACAGAGAAATGGGGAGCTGCTTTTGTTCAGTGCTTCCGGGTAAATGAACAGGGTACCTTTTCATAAGAGCCAAGATTATTTGGGGTTTTGTCATCTGACTTCCCCTTTTCCCAGTGCACACCCCTCTGCCCTCCCTCTACCTGACCTTATTCCTCTTAGTGCATTCTTTTTTTTTTTCCTTGATTTTTAAATGTTTTCAGGCAAGACCCTGAAGCCTAAGGTCATAAAGTAAGCTTTGTTTATTCTCGATAATGCCGTGTACATGTGCCCCAAATGAATGCGTGTGGTAGGGGAAGAGAGGATCTTGGGAATGTGTGTGAAATGAGGTAGATGTTGTCCCTGTTAAGAAACCAAACAGAACACGAAAGAACTATACTGTCTCTGTCACCCTCTTCTCTATTTTTTTTTTTTATCTTATATAAGTAGGAGGAAGTACTTTTCTCTAGGTCTGAAACAAAGTCTCTTTATATTAAAAAAAAAATTGAAAACTTAGAGTTTGCCTTTGCAGAAGGGGCACTTGTAATTTTACTGGGAAAGCAGTGGTTGGGAACACATATTCGAGCCAGACTGAGTTTGAATCCCAGCTCCTATCAGCAGTGCAACCTTGGCAAAGAAACTTAACCTCTCTGTGCTCCGGGGTTCTCATGCTCTAAAAGGAGATAATCATGGAATTTAATTCACAGTGTTCTGAGTATTAAGTGAGCAGTGCGTCTGGTTAACAGTTATGGTTGGCAACTATGATTTTGATGGCTCTGAACAAGCTCATTTTCCCCCCACCCATTGTACACAGCTAACATCAAGAGCTTCAGACTAAAACTTTGTAGAGATTAATATCCTATGAACACTAATCACTGTCCTTTAAGGTCTTCTGGAGTTTTCTACTACAATTTCCCCCTGGCTCTTCCTTTGCTTTAGCTACCAGCTTGGCTCCTCACTCCCAATGGCACCTTTGAAGAAACTAACTGAAATTTAGTCTTTAAGCTTGCTAGGGGTGTCACCTGGATGCTGACTGGTAGGAAAAAAGACCAATGAAACAAGACTTTCAGTGGGGTCAGAAGTGTTCGCTATTGTGACTGCTTGCTGACTGTGTTCTTGATTTTGGTCAGCAGTTGGAATTCCCAGTTCTGGGCCCCTGCAAGCAAGTGGGCTGTTTGCTCCTTCCTGAGAAGGATCTCTTCTGGCTCTCTGTCTTTCTCACTGAAATTAATCCGAGGAAGGGCTGTTGGGTGGGACAGGTCAGCAACTTGAAGGCAGTGTTGTACAGAAAGGAAATATGTCTGGCATACTTGTGTTTTTGGTGCTGCTGGGTTGGGTCAGCAAGTTTGTGTTTTGTGTGGTACAGATAATTGCTGTTTATTCCTCTGGGATGCTGGTGCATACAGGAGGACTGTGTCATGGAGTTTTTGCCTTCTTTAGCTAGTTAACCATGTACGTCTCTCAGGGAGCTTTGAATTTCTGAAATTCAGCTCTCCTGGAGCGCCCTCCAAATGGTAGTTCTTACACTGTGGAAGGGTGTCATTTCTTGGTGCCTCTGATTGTTCTATTATGATAGTTATTCCATTTTATCATGCCATGAGATGTTTTGAATAGTGTGTTTACATGTGTCATGGGAGAGTTGATGTTGCTTCTATTTTTAGTGACTCATGAGTTCAGGAGGCCCCAGAGAGTTCTACTGTGCTCCAGGTGCTGGGGTACTCCAGGCTAAAAGGAGGTTGTGACTTGGCATGGACAACAGGGGAAACCCCAGCAGTATGTGGAATTTAAGATGTGAAGTATACTTTGATGAAGTGAGTGGGGGTGTACATGGCTGCCTGCCACAGGCATTGCTACCCAGGCAGGACATGTCCTGTGGTTTGGGTTCAAATTTGTAAGACAGGAAGCTTGAGGGTGTGAGTATATTTGTGAGTATGTGTGTACGTGTGTGATTATTGGACTTGTGTGGAATATTGGTAGGGGTCTTTCTTTTTAACTTGAGTATGGTTTACGTATCATGTTACATTAGTTTCAGGCACACAACATAGTGATTCAGCAACTCTGTATGTGACATGGTGCTCAGAACAAGCATGGCTACCATCTGTCACCATGCAACACTATTACAGTATCATTGACTATCTTCCCTGGTAGGGATCTTCTTGAAAGGGTCTTCTGTTGAGGAAATTTCTCAGATTGAGGGAAATAGTTATTAAAGGACTATATGTGTTCTTGACACCAGGGATTTATTCCAGACTTTACGAGTTCAAACTGTTGATGCAGGAGTCGTTGGGATGAGGGGCCATTGGGGACCATGGGTCTATTCTACAAATAACTTCTCTGGAATTCTTCCATGACCACTATCTGGAAGCAGGAATGTTGGGTTCTTTTAATAACTTTCCAATGCAAGGGGAGCGCTACGTGATTTCTTTTTTATCACATTTTTAAGGTGTTGTGAGCATGGAGTTCCTACTATCCTAGTTGCCTGTACAACAAAAATATCAACTATCCTTGCTTCTTTCCTGCTCTTTTTCTTCCATAGCCAGCCATTCACTGAGTGCTGTTGGTTTTTCCTTCAGAGTCTGTCATGTCTGCCCTTTCCTTTGAATTCCTAATGCAATATCTTCTCATTTGGGTGTTCAGCCTTCAGATTCTTCTTTGAAATAGAAGGACTTTTTTCAGACAAGGCTGCCAGACATCTTTTTTTAAAAATTTATTTTATTTTTAAAAGATTTTATTTATTTATTTGACAGAGAGAGAGATCACAAGCAGGCAGAGAGGCAGGCACAGAGAGAGAGCGGGGAAGCAGGCTCCCTGCCGAGGAGAGAGCCCAATGTGGGGCTCGATCCCAGGACCCTGAGATCATGACATGACCTGAAGGCAGAGGCTTAACCCACTGAGCCACCCAGGCACCCCAAGGCTGCCAGACATCTTAAATTCACTTCCATCTAGTCTTTTTTTTTTTTTTTTTAATTAAACAAGTAAGCAAGCAAACAAACAAGCAAGCAAAACTCTTCTAATGCTCCTTACTATTTAAGGCAGGTTCCTTACTTGGGATGCTCATACATTAAGAGTAAACTGATAATATAATGGGGTTCCTCTATTCATTTTAATATTTTAAGTTGCTTAATGATAATTATAGGTTTACTCTGTTTCTTCAAGTCCTTAAAGAGTACATTTATACTAACTCATAACAGCTTTCCCAGTTCTTGAGCTCCTGTGGCAAGTATCCCCTGCATTACATGTTCTGGTACTTAGACTGGTAACACCTCCTGTACGGACCTGCCTGTTTCATTCAGGCGTGTGTCATCTCTCCAACAGCATCGTTAGAGCCTCAAGGGCAGGAGCAATATCTTACGCTTATTTTGAATCATTTTCTGAAATAGCATATCCTTTGCATGGATGCATCAATGAAATGTCCAGAAATTACCAATTAGTTTTAAATATTCCAGCCTGCTGAGAAAATAAAAACCGAAGAGAAAAGGTTATGTGATTATTCAGCATTAACAACCACTTCAGTTAAAAAATGCTACCCCTGCAACCTAAATCTTAGTGAAGTGTGATTAAAATAGAAGTCACCAGTGTTGTGCAGTAGCGTGAGTTGAATGCTGGTGCAACGGCAAGAGAGAAGGCCAGGAAGAGTGATCTCAGATAGCTCAGGTCCTGTAGTTCTACAGCTTTGTTTTGCAGTGACTAATTAGCACACAAATAAAATAGAAATTGTCTATGTTTTCAAAACAGAAACAAAAGTGCTATCCTGAGTATACTTTTTCTCCTGAAAAAATGTTAAAATGTGTGAAAATATGCAGGTTAACGTAAGCATGCAAAATATAATTTAAGATGACATTTCTTTAAAGAACCACAGAGCATGTTGAGTTGGAATAAGTCTGCCTCTACTTTTGACTGTTCATTTCATACTCGCATTCCACTGTGGTGCGTGAGTGAGGCTGGGCTATAAAGGAGGCTACTTTAGGATAGTGAGATTTGTTAATTACCGAGTGTGTCATCAAGGCTGTTTGTGGAATGTCTTACTTAGAGAAGCATAAGTGTTGTTTATTTATGTGTATTACAGATAAGCAGATTAATCCATGTTGCTGCAGAGATGAACTTAGATGACCTTTGTACATCCTTCTCAGAATTACGATTTAGTGATTTTGAAACAAGAACATCCCTGAAACTTTTTATTCTGTTGCTGCTTGCCAGTTAAGCAGAATTCCATTGGGGGGGAAAAAAAGGGAGGAGGCACTTGCTACCCTTACGTAAAGCCACTACTGGTAGAGGTGCTGTTGTGATACAGCAGTCTGTATTAAAATTATTTTTTGTCAGTTATCAGAATTTTACCACAAAGGCCACAAAAGAAAGCAATTATGTTTAATTGCTTCTGCTTCATTTATGAGGCTTTGGGAAGTGATAATTTAGGTGTAACGGAAAATGTGACTTCTGAAGGCAAATTTACAATAAACACGTGGGCCATATAGCTAGCTGGGTTTGCTTAAAACTGAAGTTGTTTTCTGTAGAAAATAGGCTGATTTCTGTTGCTAAGGCATGGGAATAGCAATTTGTAGAACTAGAAATTCACTACAGATCCACCCAATACCCAGGACACATGCGTGAGCTCCTATAAAATCTTAAATCAATTTTTCGTCTAACTCTTACTTTGTTACTTCTTGTGAAACTGTTGCGAACCCCAAACAAAAACCAAGGAAACAAATAAGCAAAAAATTTCAAAAAGGCTTTTGGATTATTATGTATTGATGTCCACACCCAAAACCAGTGAATATTCTCCCTTGTTACTCCAATTCTTTTTTTTTTTTTTTTTAAGACTTTTATTTTTTATTTGACAGAGAGAGATCACAAGTAGGCAGAGAGGCAGGCAGAGAGAGAGGAGGAAGCAGGCTCCCCACGGAGCAGAGAGCCTGATGCGGGGTTCGATCCCAAGACCCTGGGATCATGACCTGAGCCGAAGGCAGAGGCTTTAACCCACTGAGCCACCCAGGCACCCCTGTTACTCCAATTCCTCAATATAGATTTTGAGCAAAAGATACTCTAGTTAAGAAGAATTAGGGGCTCTTGGGAGGCTCAGTCAGTCAGTTAAGCATCTGTCTGCGGCTCAGGGCTCTGTGCTCAGCAGTCTCCTCCTTCCTCTCCCTCTGCCTGCCCCTCCCCCTGCTTGTGCTTTCTCTCTCTCTCTCTCTCTCAAATTAATACATCTCAAAAAGAAGAATTAAAAGTAGATAGCTGGTGTTCCACTGGCCACTTCATTTAGATCAGACGCTGATCACATTTTTGAAAGTATGTGTGAGAAGCGTAGCTCAAGGAGACTTTCTTACTGCTCGCACGCTCACACCAAGCTTGGAGGGTTTACGGATTTTATTGCCCCATGGAACTGGCTGGAAATCTGTCTATGCTACATTCTCCTTCAGCCCCCTTTGATTCTGTTCTCTTATGACTCTTTCTGACATTTGTAAGAACACCTAGGTGGTAAATACACTGGGATACATTTGAGGAGCTTCTATGCATATTTTCATATACAGGCACACGTGCCAGGGCTGCTTTTCTTGTTGGGTGGGTGGGGAGAATGTACTGTCCTCAGGAGTGGGCCTGGGAACATTTTATTTTAATAGAAGGCTCATCCTAGTTTAGATGCAAAAGAAATCAATCACGGGCCATGTATGAGAAAAACGGACCCAGAGAATGTGTTTCTTTTTAAGTAACGGTTGAGTTTTAAAAACATCGTTGAGTTCTCTATTTTGATCGGTTGTGGGGCTCGGGGGCGACTACACGTGGATGACATTGAAGGTAAGAAGAGACAGAGGAGATGACAGATATCAGAGAGAGGAAGTGGAGGAACCGTGACCATCAAGAAAGGCAGTGAGACTGAAGAAGAACAGAAAAATGCCTGGGCTGGTGGCAAAGGGTAACGTGTCACCACCCCTCAAAGTAGAGCCCCGTCACTTAGCCGGGCCAGCTCTCAGCATTCTCTCCTCAAACCAGTTTCGAGTAGCCTCTCCCTGACTTATCTTTAGTTCCCTAGCGTTCATTTTTCTCACCCTGATTATGTAATGATTGCCATGATTCTCTAACGAGCTGCCTTTCACTTGTATATTTACATTACTTTTTCTGTATTGGCTTTAGAGCCCTCGCTACAAGATGATCCCCTTCAGAAGGAGCTCGGGCCTTGTCTTAGAGCTATACTTGTCTTTTTCTTCACATTTGTGTTTGTGTTGGCGTGTGTCTGTGTGTTTACACCACAAGACCGTTGTGTAAATGGTCATTTTAAACATTCTAAAAAACATTATTTTAAATGTTCTCTATTCTTCTAGCAGGTCACTTAATAGAACTCTGTGATTCAATTTAGACTCCTTATAGGAGATTACCCCCAGGATTTGTTCAGCCACAAGACAAAGCTGGAGGAAGTTACTTACTTTATATAGAGGCTACCCTGAGTGTCCACACTAAATCCAAGGCTGGCCTTTTAGTAATCTGCCTGATGACAGTGGAAATTCAGAGTGAGGCAATGGGACTTTTTTGGAAGACAGCTGGGTCTAGGGGAATTTTTGTAAGCAATGAACCATTCTTTAATTGAAACCACTGGATGTGGTTAGTAGTTTATTTTAAAAACACCATATGTTAGCCCGTTCCTATATACTGTGACAATCAGAGTTAATCAAAAGCTGCTTGTGACATTCCTGTTCAGTGTTCATAAAAGAGTGGCTTGCTTCCTTGAAATCCTGAACTCCATGCCAAATGCCAACACGCTCACAATTGCAGTTTGGCTTTTAGGCAATTGTGCAACTTTTTAAGTATGTGGTAGGTTTTTATTTATTTTTGTCACTTTCGCTAATTTGTCATATTCTTAAATGGAAAAATGTTTCTCAGCCTTTTGTTTGGTAAACAGTGACTTTTATTCCTTTCTCCATGGTTCCCCTGAGAGGAAATAAGCTAATGTAACTGCTTTTTGACCCTCCTTTTTGGCCAGAAAGCCACGCGAATGCATGATCTCATTGAGACATGATCTATTCGTATGAAGCATAAGCTTGTAAGCTTGTCACCATCCTTCATGGTGCTCGGGCAGGCACCCTGGCAGCCGCCACGATGGGGTGAGGAAAGAGATGTGGCCACATCCTTGAGCCTTCAGTACGGTACAGTGTAAATCAGCACGGTTCATTTCGGTTTAATTCACTTTGATCCGATCCAAGATATATTTACGGAGTACCTCTTCTCACTCACAGTCCTGGACGATGGGCCTGCAGAGATGAAAATCTCATGAAAAAAGAGACCTGACGGTTTAGTGGAGAAAATAGCACAAATAAGAGAAATCTTAGAGAATGTTGATAATTTCTATCAACATTCTATCAATTTCTGTCTATCGTGGAACTATACACAAGGTGGGATAAGAGCATAAAGGATGTGCCTAAATTAGGCAGGGGGAGTGGGAGAAGGCCTCACAGGAGAAGTAGCCCTGCATTGAGATGTGGTGCAGCAGGAGTGGGTAAGGAAGTAAGGGAGGGAGACTGAAGAGCTGCTTAGGTTTCCCTGCCCCCTTCATCCAGCTGTGACCAACACAGACGGTGAACAAGCAAAGGTGCTTCTACCAGAGCATCCCTCTCCCTTGAAAAGGAAAGAATATGGTTGTTTTCTCTCTGAACTTAAATAACCATGAAAGTCCATTTTGGGCGACTCTGCTTAGCAGTCGGCCTTATATCCATTTTCCTTTTCTTCTTTATCCCCGGAATCCCCATTTTGTTCATGGTAGCATTGTGGCAGCTGAAAACCTTGATTTCCTTGTCGCCAGAGGTGGCCACATGACTAGTCCTGACCAGTGAGATGTAAGCTTAGGTTGTACTTGGTGAAGCTTGGGTGAAAGGTATCATTTTCTGATGGAAAGAGATGGGTGGCTGACACATGTTTAAATGGGTATTGGTGAATTAATAGCTTAGTTCCATTATTTACTTCATAAATAATAAAAAAAAAAGTTGTCATAGGATTTTTACTTCCAGAAAGGAAACCCTGGCATCTCTTAACTTTCTCATTATCACTGGTGAGCCTGAGTAACTCCTTACATTTTCTAGTTAGGTCTGTTTACATTTATTTTTCCTTTCTCTCTTCTTATCAAGGAGGATTACGAGAAGTAATAAGAATGAATCTGTGCTTAAGTAGCTTGAATTTCATTGACAAAGTGTTGTTGGTAATGATAACAATTAATACTTATTGAACATGAGTTGTGGTCTAGGTCCTTTGCAGGTACCTAAAAAATATCACCTTAGTTTTCCTCATCAAAGTCCTTTGAGGTTAATATCCTCTCTTTGGGAGTTGAGCACACTGAAGCTTGCAAATGTGAGCAACTCACCTGGCATTACATGGTTGGCGAGTGACATTACTGGGACACTGGTGTCTCTCTGACTCCAAGCAAAGGTTCTTAACCATTGCAGTACAGTGATTACACAAAAGGTTGATTGGGCTTTTTCACAGCTTCATGATAGAGTGAATGGGATTGGTTGGAAAGACACTATACACATCCACATTCGATTTGTATTGTCAATATCGATTCTTACTAATCAAATATGCATGCCAATAAATGTTAACTTGCACACGTGGTATTATAAAATCTAACTTTGGGGCTTGACCAAGTTAGGGAGGTCAGGGAATGACTGAAGTGTCTGAAAAAGTCATACTTGGGTTGAGATCTGAAGGATGAGAAAGAAAAGTGTGGTGGACGCTGAAGAGGAGAAAACTATAGCAGGTAAAAAGAAGAGCATAAAACAAGGCTCTGTTCCCCAAGGAAGCGTGATGAGCCCAAGTACTTTTCATTAAGACATGCCATCAACACTGCCTGGATGTGGGGAGGCCTCACTGAGAAAAATTCCATCTAAAAAATAATCTCATGTTTTTTGGACTAGTATTTGAGAAAATGAAAGTTATCAACTTCAGGTTAATAATTAGGTGCATAGAATGCCAAAAGCATGGAGTAAGTTAAAGCATTGTTTTTTGTTTTTTTTTAAATATTTATTTAGTTATTTTTATTTTTTAAATTATGTTCAATTAGCCAACATATGTATACTATATCATTAATTTTGATGTAGTATTCCACAATTCACTAGTTGCATATATAAAGCATCAATTTTTTAAATTTTATTTTTTTAAATTACTATTCTTTTTTATTAACATATAATGTATTATTTGTCCCAGGGGTACAGGTCTGTGATTCATGAGTCTTACACAATTCACAGCACTCACCATAGCACATACCCTCCCCAATGTCCATCACCCAGCTGCCCCATCATTGAGACACCCCTCCCCTCCAGCAGCCCTCAGTTTGTTTCCTGGGATTAAGAGTCTCTTATGGTTTGTCTCCCCCTCTGACTTCGTCTTGTTTCATCTTTCCCTCTCTTCCCCTATGATCCTCTGCCTTGTTTCTTAAATTCCACACATCAGTGAGATCATATGATCGTTGCCTTCTTCTGACTGGCCTACTTCACTTAGCGTGATACCCTCTAGTTCCACCCATGTTGTTGAAAGCATCAATTTTTAACCCGAGTTTAAAATTCACATTTGCTGCTTTCCAATTTCACATTTTCTTCCCAATGCTGTTCTGCCTTCTGAATCACCTCTAACTTCTACTTATGTGTCATTCCCTTCTTTTCTGCAAATACTGCTTCCTACTCTATCAGTATGTGGAATAGAGCATTTGTTTTTTGAGGCACAAGTGACTCCCGGCAACAGCTTTGGCATTGGCAGGAGAGGAGCATTCGTACCTGCTCTAGTGGCTACGTGACTGTGTGTTTTGACGTCGTATCCTACTGGCAGTCAGGATCATCCCCTGAGGATTCAAGCTCTGCAGTTCAGGGTGCAGAAGGGTGGAGGGCCATTCTGGGGGAATGTTTCAGGAGCATCGACTTTAAATCATACACATGCCTTTTTTCTCTGTGACTCACATGATGTAAGGAAGAGAAGGGGGATTGAGTGACAGGGTCAAGAGGGTAGAAAAACCTCAGCCCGGCTTCTGCTTACTCACCGATTCCCTTCTAGGGTGACTCTACACCTATCACCGGTGTGCGTGGAACGGTGTCTTTCCCTGAGGGATCAGACCGTGGTTTTGGTTTGTGAGCCTATTCTGCAGAGCCAGGGCAAGAAGAGAAAGGTCCGATACAACAGGAGATTTTGTTTGCCCGGGGGAACTTTGAAACCTTTATGTACTGAGGACCACAGTGTATTTTTGTTCACTGTATGAAGTCTGATCAGGAAGTGTGTATTTTCCCTAAAAAGAATTCAGGAAAGGTCCCAGGAAGGCCTTATAACTGTAGCAAAATATATATATAAATATAAATATAAATATAAATATATATAAATATAAATATATATATATATTATATATATATATTTTTTTTTTTAAATAGATATTTTTATGTCCCTTTTCATGTTCTCACACTTTGCCTTTTCTTTCTTTGTCTCATGTTGCATTTTTTCCCATCAGAGTTATTTTGGATAACATTGGAAGTTTTCCCTGGGCCCCCTGTACTCAGTTCAAAGGGTATACAGAGAGTTGACTATACACTGTGAGACATTTTATTTTTGTGTAGTCTAATGGAACTTCTAGAGGTTTTTATACACTGAATCCACTTGTGCCATTACCCTTGATGCAATTAGAGCCAGCATTATTCCCGTTTTAGAAATGCGGATTAGAGGCTCCCACAGGCTGACAACCTGCCTGAGGTCACACCTCGTGGCCAGGAGGAGTCAGGCTTGGCATGGGGTCCTCGGACTCCTGCTCTGGCTCTCTCTGGACTGTGTCATCGAGCCGCAATACCGGAGTGGTTGGGCTGCCAAGGAGCACTTGCTCGGGTGCAATCCAGTCCTGGAGGCTCCCACTCTCCGTTTCTTGGTGTGTTCAGAATTAGAAAATTATAGCTATGAATAGTTGTTTTCCACTTGATTGGTCTGAAGTCAACTGAATTCTAGAGAAAAATCCTTTGCAAGTGGGTTGCCTTGGAAATGGATGAGCCTCGCAGTAGAATAGCTTTTACTGTATTTGAAATTCCAGCAGTGGAGGTGACAGTTGTGTCTTTCGGAGGGGCGTGGGCGGACTCTGAGCGGGCTTTTCCCGTTGCTCATCAGCCGACCATCGTTGCTCTCCTTCGCAAGTCACTCATTTTCACAGAGGCCTTTTAAAAATCTTTTGTTGTTGTCCATCCTCCCTCCCTCCTTCCTTTTGTTCAGAACGTGTAGAAGTAACTTCTTTTTGGCATATTGCACCGCTTGCCCTTGCTGAGCGAGTAGCTGGTGTTAGGAGATGCGTGCTAACTTGAGTGGGAGCCTGTCACATTTGTAGAGTACTATAGATTGAATAAAGGCTGTCACCTCCAGGATTGTGTTTGATACCCATAACAACCTTGTGAGAAATCTAATGTCCATTTTACTTTTCCCTTCTTGTACAGATAAGGAAAAGCAAGATGTACAAAAGAAATATTATGCGGTGGTTACTACCACAGGCTTGGAGTCCTGTTTGGGTCCAACCTCTATTTTTTTTTTTTTTTAAAGACTTTATTTATTTATTTGACACAGAGAGAGAGATCACAAGTAGGCAGAGAGAGAGGGGGGAAGCAGGCTCCCTGCTGAGCAGAGAGCCCAGTGCGGGGCTTGAATCCCAGGACTCTGAGATCATAACCTGAGCTGGAGGCAGAGGCTTAACCCACTGAGCCACCCAGGCACCAGCCTCTTTTTGGTGGTGGGCAAGTCCCTTGACTCTTCTCAGTCTCAGTTCTTAAAATCTATAGAGTAAGGTGAGAAAGGCACCTGTACTCACTGGGCTGTAAGGGATAAATGAGTCCCAAGGCCTGCACAGGATACTGGCAAATTGCAAGGCTCCGTGTGTAGCAGTTATGATCAAGTGACTTGGGCACATTCCCACATTATCAACGAGCAGGTTCGAGATTTGAACCTGTGACTTTCCCCTCTCCTTCCTCCCTCATCATCTTCCCAGCATGCCATTCTGGAGCAGCTTCCTTCCTCTGTCCTCCAGGGGCAGGCGGCTGCTGCCCTAAGTTATCAGTGAGGGGGATGGGGTTTTGGAATAAAAGACTTCAAGATGCTGAGGGAACATTTGAACTCCTAGAATAAGTTGGTGAATTATTCTAAAAATGGAGTAACACCTACCCTCCCTATTATGAAGAACTGCTTGGCTCTAGCCCAAATTTAGCTTTTTAAAAAATCCCCCTCTCTGAATTACATTAATAGTATATGATTCCTTCTGGGCGTACCAGTTGATGTGACACATCAGCTGTCACTGGGAGGAGATTAAGGAGAGATGTTGGAGTCCCACGTTATAAGCCCTCTTGCGACCCACAGCCTGCTCCTTTGATGGGTCTGGTAAGAATGAGAGTGCAGCTTATAGGCTCATGAGAAGCAGGCCAGGGTCTCATTTGCGCAGTGCTCTACGCAGATCAGCTTAGATCAGTGGCCAGAGAGCAAATTGACTTGAGATGTTGACTGAGCTGGAATTGTTCCTTGAAACGTTTACATTCATTTCCATCGTGCCCCTTCTTTTTCTGGCGAGTCCTGCTGGAGCTTTCTAGTGAGCTTAGCTAGTCATCATGGTGGCTACTTCTGTCCCTTCCACTACAGATCTCTCCTGTTTGCCTGCAGGGGTCCTCAGTCCTGCACCGTAGTGTGTGTGTGTGTGTGTGTGTGTCCTGCAGACATTCACCCCTTCTCTGATGATAAAAACAATAATACCTGACCTTATATAGCATTTGACAGGCCACAAAACACATTTGTATACATAGATGATTCTGAAAGCTCTTGACAGATTATTTTCCTACTTGACCTGAGAAACTCTAGATCTGAAAGATTAAATGAATTGCCCAGAAAGAGGGGGTAGATGTAAGAGATACGACCTGAAAGCCTCAAGTCTGGTACCCTTTTCCAAATACTTAAGTCAGTATTTTCCCCTTGACTGAATTAATTAGTTGGTTAGTTAATAGCTTCTCACACTCTTCAAAAGATTTAGGTTTCTTGTAATAATGAAGTAATAATGAACCTGGGAGAACATATATATGCAGAACCACTAGCACCAGTGTTATTACTAGAATTGAATTGAATTTGTCTCTGAGCTTCCTGGCAGCCAAGATTAAAAAAAAAAAAAAAAAGAGAGAGAGAGACATAATCAGTTACATATTTCTTACCAGAAAAAGAAAAACATGCTTAAAGGAAAGTAAAGATTTTATGAGGATTGTTTCACTTGAGCCTTTCGATAAGGAGCAATAAGAATAATTGAAGATAATGCCCTCAACCACATTTTATAGCTGTACAGTGACATAAAAGCGCATTGCAAGGAGGCTGACGTACATTTGTGGGGTTCCTATTATGTGGCAGGCACCATCCTAGGAACTTTTTATGGTGTGCCTTGTTTTATTCAACTCTCATAAACATTTAATTATTACGACTACCTTTTAAAGATATCAGTATACCCATTTAATGATAAGGAAATTCAGCCTTGAAGAATTGATACAACTTCCTCAAGGTCACACAGCCGGTAAGAAATAAACCTGTATTGAGGCGTAGACCTTGTCCGATTCTGGAGCCCATGCTCTTCTCACTTGATCACACTGTTACAATGCTTTAAGGAAATAAGTTAGCCGAAACCAAGTTTACCATCTTCTAGAGGTTCTATGTTGTCCAGGGACATGTTTCTAGGGGACCCAGATTAAAGGATCATCTGTAAGCATTGCTTCTCTTACCCAGGCTTTAGTAGAAGGTGGGTGGTAGAAAAGCTTCTGTTTTGTTGCTGTTTGACACTGTTTGCCTAAACTGGGGATAATGGTTATTTGTTATTGTTGAATACTGTACACTTTATATATGTTACTTTTTTTTTTTTTAAAGATTTTGTTTATTTATTTGTCAGAGAGAGAGAACACAAACAGGGAGAGCTGTAGGCAGAGGGAGAAGCAAGCAAAGAAGTAGGCTTCCTTGCTGAGCAGAGAGCCTGATGCAGGACTCAATCCCAGCACCCTGGGGATCATGACCTGCGCCAAAGGCAGACGCTTAACAAACTGAGCCACCCAGGCGTCCCTGTACATTACTTCTTTAGTCTAACCAGGAGTCCAGTGAGGAAGGTGCCATTATTATTCCCATTTTGCAGTTGGAGAAAGCAGGGTTCACTGAGGTTAAATGACTCACAAAGGGTCACAGCTGCGCAGCAGCTGGGTTCACATACAGATCTCTCCAGCGGCAGTGAGCATGCACTTGACCATTGTGCTGGTGGGTCTCTTGTTAAATAAGTGGTAAAATCATTAATCTCCTGAGAAAACTGAGATCCTAGTCTAGATTCTAGTCTGGAGGGAAGATCATCTCAGCTCAGCGCTGAGCTAGACTGCAGGGACACTGCCGGCAATCCAGATTTTCCTGGAAAGGCAGATGTGTCTCCTTCAGCCTATGTTCAGGCGTTAGTGTGTAGACTTTCACATCATGGATCATGAATGATATGACTTTGACATGCAGAATTTTCAAAGAAGATGTTCCTGATGATTTTCACTACCTAAAAATGTTTTAGTGGATTTTATTTTATGGGGTCCCTGAGGGAGAATTAAATATTGGGGTGTCAAAAATTAATATGGGTAAGTTTAATTTTGGAGAATGCAGCCAAATGTAATGGTTTTAGTGTAGAACCATTAATACAGAGTTGTTTTAACAGTTCTTCAATACCTTAATTGATTATATAGGTAAAGTCACTTTCATTTTGTGATTATTCCAATAGTAATAGCCACCACTTCTACCATAACTATATTAGAATAGTTAACATTCACTGGATATTTTTCTGAGTGCTTGATAAGTAGTAACTCATTTAATCTTCATAACAAGCCTGTGAGGGAGGTGTAATTATTAACTCCATTTTATAGATGAAGAAATGTAGAGA
The DNA here is from genome assembly GCF_010015895.1 of Lontra canadensis. Classification (NCBI taxonomy): domain Eukaryota; kingdom Metazoa; phylum Chordata; class Mammalia; order Carnivora; family Mustelidae; genus Lontra; species Lontra canadensis. The sequence continues at coordinate 10,583,993 of NW_022630995.1, read as the reverse complement.
GTTGAGTAAGTCACCCAAGGCAGACAGCTGATAAATGCTTTGCTCACTGCACCATTCTGCTCTCCGTGTGCTGGATCAAATAAAGAAAATTATACCCCTCTTCTTTATTGTAGGTTGCAATGCAACCAGTTCAAATGCAAGTTATTTTAAATCCTTGAAAATAAAAATTAATATTGGGGCAGAGATGCAAGGAAACAGTGTAGGATTGCTAGCTCACTTAAGAGGAAATGACTTGTGCCCAGCCTCATTCTTGCAGTGGGGAAAGAACCAAATGATTGGGAGTCTCCACTGAGCTCATGGAGTGTGGTTCGTAGTTGGTTTCTCAGGCTACCAAGTCAAAAGCTGGTTAAAAGTCCAGAAAAGTCAGTGTTATGACAGTCTTTTCAACAGGTTTCCTCACAAGGTAATGCACATTGTTTCAAGGACTGATAGTAGCAAACTTCTGCCTAAAGTTCACCTGCTCCTTCAGCTGAGTTTTGGACTGAGAATTCTAGGTGTGTATATTGATAAAGAAAAAATTGGCATAACATAACATTTTGAAAGAATAGCTGAGTGATTAAGAAGTCTGAAGGTCTGAGAAGGTTAAGCCTTGGATGCTGAAATCAGATTGGTTTAGATTAGATGTGCGGCCTTGAGACAGTTTACTAACTTTTCTGTGGGTCAGTTTTCTCATCTGAAAAATGGGGATAATACCACGTAACTCAGAGTGGTTGTGATGATTAAATGAAGTAATCAGTATAAAGTGTTTTGCCTATGACTGGCAGATTATAAACCTTCAATAAGTTTGTGCCATATAGGATTGCCCACTAAAAGTGGGATAATCTATGTTCCATGAGTCCATTCAGATAGAATTAGACATGAAGAATTCGAGGAGTTTGGCAAGGGATGGGGGGGGGGCGGTCACCTAATAGAATATTCCTCAGTAATTTAGGTGTCAGAATTTAAGTTTCCTACATGCAGTTAGTATCTTTGGAGGACTTTGAGGCTCAAATTAGCAAACTCTGTAGAACTTTTTTTTCCAGCCTGAAAGGGATGAGGGGGTCTGTGGTAGAGCAGAGAGGGCATGGAGCTGGTACCACAGAGTTGTGCCACTCACCAGCTCCTGGACATCGGGCACTTTGTTGGTGTTTTTGGGCTTCCGTTTACTAAGCTGTGGAAGGAAGGCATCGTATAGGTAATCTCTCAATTTTCTTCAGCTCTCAAAGTCTATTGTAAATTAGGTTATGTGAAAACCAGATAGACTAATCAGTTAAAAAAAAAAGTGGCCAGAAAAGAGCCTTTTTTTTTTTTTTCCTCCTTCAGATAGTCACAAATAAAACAGAGAGGAAGTAAATAAAACAAAAAGTCCAAAGTAGGTTGCTAGAGATTCTTTTTTTTTTTTTTTAAATTTCAGGGTGTCCCTTAGGGCAAAATGACCCTTTATGGTCTTTCACTGATTCCTTTGGAGAAATGTCCTCAGCTCATTCACAGGCCTGGGTTCTTTTGTTTCCTTCCTTGATTGAAAGAAGTTCTTTTAAATTCTTTCACAGCAACAGCAGGAGTGGCCCCCGAAGGATGAAGGCACAGGAAAGGCCTTTACTTTAGTGGTTGCCAGTGCCAGGAGAGCTCTTTTCTGAGTCGCCTGGAGCTGTCACCAGAGTGAATCTATGAATGAATCAAATGAATAGGGAAGATAAGTCCACATAACAGAACACAGTTTTTATTTATTTTTTTTCTCCCCAAGAACAATTCTGTCTTGAGCAAAGGGTCATTTAAACTGGAGATAGAGTTGGCACAGCGCCTTGAAAAGTCTTATCCCTTTCTTTCTACAATACTTCCTGAAGCATTTTCCTTTCACTTGGGACTTATTCAAATGGGCTGTCATAATTTTACTTAAAATAATGGTGACAGGAAGTGATGATTAAGTGAACGGTACATTCTAGAACTGATTTTCTGCCTTCCAGAGTTCCAAGTTAGTACGATTTTTCTTAGAAATTTAACTCTTCTTTCTCTCATAGTGCTTCAAGGGCAGTTGTAATGGATAGAAGGGTGACGTATCATAAATGACACAGTTAAACTTCCACACTTAGTGTTATCAGAAGACTGAGGACAAGTGACTTGGCCAAGGTGGCCCAAAGACTTTACCCTGGCCTCAAGCATTCAAACAAGTCTTCTCTCAGCCACACCGCATTTCCTTCCTATATTAGGCAGCAGCTTCTTGCATAATAACTTGAATTTACCACAGCAGTGGCTATCTTCCACCAACATGAAAACTTTAGAAGAGTGGAAAAATTTTTCCCTCTTTCTGAAGCCATGCTTCATAATGAGGTTGAGGGTCAAATCCATGAGGATGTGGCTGCCAAATTCTTCTGAGGCTAAGAGACACTGGAAGAGCAAAATGAAAGCATATGTGGTGGAACTAGAGCTTCCCAGGCAGTTAGTGATGGAGTGAGCTCCAAGTTCAGGTAGGAGACCTTCCCAAGGAGAAATGTGGCAGTCTGGGATAGTTCTGTGGTGGTGCAAACTGGAATAGTTTTTTTTAAAAATTGCTTATTTAAAAAGAAAAAGGTAAATTTATGGGAAGTTGCAAGAGATAGTTATAGAGAGGTCCCATGTACCCTTCACCCCATTTCTTGTCATGGTTACATCTTATATCATAAGAGTGTAATATCAAAACCAGGAAATTGACATTGGTATGGTATAATATGTTGTATAGTTCTATGTCATTTTATTACCCCTGTCTAAATTGGCATCACCACCACTACAATCAAGATACAGAATGGTTCCATTACTGTAGAGACCTTCTCAGGGCTTTTTTTTTTTTTTTTTTAATAGTTACACCATCCCCTTTCACATCCTCCTTAGCCCTTGGCACCTACTAATCTGTTCTCCATTTCTGTAATTTTGTCATTTCATAGATGTTATATAAATGAATCAGACAGTATGTGAACTTTTAAGATTGACTTCTTTTCAGTCAATGCAATGCTCTTGAGATCCATCCCAGTTGTTGCAAATCATTTGTTTTGTATTGCTGAGTAGAAAACTATGGCATGGGTGTACCACAATTTAACTGTTCACCCACTAAGAGACATTTTGGTTCTTTCCATTTTCAGGTTATTACAAATAAAGCTGCTGTGAACAATTGTGTACAGGCTTTTGAATGGCCATCATTTCATTACTCTGAGATAAATGCGCATGAGTGCAGTTAGTCATCTGTAAAAATGTGTTTAGTTTAAAAAAAAATTTTTTTATTATGTTCAATTAGCCAACATATAATACATCATTAGTTTTTGATATAGTATTCAATGATTCATTAGTTGTGTTTAGTTTTTAAAGAAACTGCCAAACTATTATTCAGGGTGGTTGCACCATTTTTTTTTGCCTTCCTACTAGCAACCTATAAGTGATCCTCTTTCTTTGTATGCTCACCAGGACCTTGACGGGTCACTGCTTTTTATTTTAGCTGTCTTAATCTATATAGGGATACTCTTCCTAATGGCTGGTGGTGTTGAATATCTTTTCATATTCTTGTTTGCCCTTTATATATACATTCTTTGGTGAAATGTCTCTTTGTATATTTTACCCATTTTTTATTGGGTTGTTTATTTTATGATTTTTTTATTTTATGTTTTTACTAGTAAGTTTTTTGAGAGTTCTGAATATATCCTAGATATGAGTTCTTTGTCAGATAATGTGATTTGCAAATATTTTCTCCTAACCTTTAGTTTGTTTTCTCGTTCTCTTAAAGGGTCTTTTACAGAGCAAAAGTTTTAAGTTTTGATGAAGTCCAATGTGTCCATTTATTTTTCTTTTATGGATTGAGCTTTTAAGTCATGTCTAAAAACTCTTCACTAAGCCCTAGTTCTGATGATTTTTCCCATTGTAATCTAACATTTAAAAAATATTACATTTAAATCTGTAATCTGTTTTGAGTGACATTTTGTATGAGGGATGAAGTTTAGGTCAAGGTTTGTCTTTAAAATTAATTTTTCCTTTAAATAACATATTTAAGATACTGTCTGTATCAAAATGTGTATGTAATAAGACCATGTAAACTTGTTATCTTGTACACTTTTAATTTTTTAAAAGATTTCGTTTACTTATTTGAGAGAGAGAGAGAATGGGGGGGGTGGGGGCGGTGGTAGAGCAGAGGAAGAATGAGAAGCAGACTCCCCGCTGAGCAGGGAGCCCAATACGGGACTCAGTCCCAGGACCCTGAGATCATGACCTGAGCTGAAGGCAGACGCTTAACCGGCTGAGCCACGCAGGTGCCCTGTGCAGTTTTTATATTAGACAATGTCTCCTGCACAGAAGTGGGCACTGCAAAGAAATAAGGAAAAAGTTAACATAAATTTCATACCTTTTTTTGGGGAGGGGGCTGCTAAATACTTAAATAAGTGAGAGTTAGTAGATATCAACAGAACAGGAATCTATAAAGGACTACTATGTCTACCACCGTAAATTTTATTTCCTGATTGCTACTTGAACACATTGTACTGTTGGGAGTTGGGTGACAAAGCAGACACTACAGCTTGTGTTTGGCACTGAAGGTTCTGCAGTGGTCCTGGAGTCACAGTTCAAGGCTCTATTTAAAGTCTGCAAAGTGACATTGGAGTCCTATTTCAGATTTAACACAATGCTGAAGAATGGTTAGGTAAGGTGAGTGCAGGAGAATTTTGTCTTGAGGGGAACATAATGTAGAAGAAAGAGCAGTGGGATGGGTTTCAGGAGGCCCAGAGTAAATGCTAGACATGTACTAAGTGGTTTTATGGCTTTCTGTAACTTGGATAATTAATATGAACCCCAGTTTTCTTTTCTTTCCTTTTTTTTCTTTTTAAACAAGGGTTTGATCCCTAGCTGATCTCTTCCAGATTCACATTCCATAGTTCTGTGAAATTTCTTTTTAAAATAGATTGTGGTATTATCTTCATCCTCTCTTGTTTATTAGAAGAATGTAAAACCTTGACATGAGAAATGATAATTGATGTTCAGCAGAGCATTTTTAAACTGTAATATGTTACGGAAGTGTCCCCTTTGATACATAAAATATGTATTATGTCAAGTATTGCCACGTATCTAATGCCACAGTAGATTAATTGATTGACAGATTCTCTTTCAAAAGTATTTGCCACATTAAATATCATGTGTTGAAACTGACCGTTAGAAGTATCTTAGTATTGCCAATGAAATGTAATTTGTTGATTTGTCTTGAACAATACACAACATCAAGGATAATAGTAAGGGGCATTTGACTTACTTTCTCTCTTTTTTGTTTCCCTTTAATTTCCTGAATGAGACGACTGCAAGATGCACGTTAGTTATTTCATTCTTAGATTTCTTGTCTCACAGCATTGATTCTTGTTCAGTGGTACGAGTTCTGAAAGAGAGTGGCTTTTTAATGAACCCTGTTAAAAAACCTTGAAAAGTTTGCTTTGGGGTTATAACAGAAAAGTAATGGAAAAATGATCTGAGTTCTTAGGAAAGAAAAAGCTGTGGCTTGGTAAAGTTACAAGTGTGCTTTGTGGAAAACCAGAAAATAACCCATTTGGCCGGTGTATTCTAGTCTGTGGCAAACAGACAGGTAGCTGCATTAGGGGGAAAAAAGCAGCCCTAAAGCTGATTTTAACGTGACCAGGACCACGCCAGCCAGTATAAATGATTGAAATACCCATGCCTGGCAACTGGATTTTTCAAATCTGCAAAGAAAAAGGCACCGTTACATTTAAGATGAGGTCTAAAGGCTTGGTTTATAAATGTGATAAGCAAAATTTTGTTATGAAAATACCTACCGAATGTCCTGTCAGGCATTTCCAAAAAGACTCTTGGTCTTTTAGGATGACCTCAAACTGTTTATCTGCCTCAGTGCAGCAGTTAACAATGAGCTTGGCTCTGCTGATGTGTTTTATATTTCTTTAATATCTTTATAACCTTCCTCCTCCCTCTTCCTCCTCCCCGACCCTTATTTCTCATTCGTTGTCTTGGAAAGCCTTTTAATGAAAACCCCATTTCTATCTTTGATCTCTGTGTGCCCTTTTATGGTGATGTCTCCTGGAACAGGAGGATGATCTAGGTACAGAGTGTCTTTAGTGGCTGAGATGTGTGCAGTCCTGACATTTGACTCACAGAAGGAGCTTCTCTTTCTTGTCATCAGAGTCACACTGGACTGCATTAGTTCTGCCTCAGTTGCTTTGAATTTCTTGGCCTTTATGTGTGGGAAGGCAGTACAATCTTGGCAGGATCTGGTGTGAAGGCCACTCTTGTCTCCTAAGTGCAAGTCCATAGCCTCAATCCCCTAATTTCCAGGGAGGGAAATGCTAGGCTGTTGGGGGAGTCAACTTTTGAGTCAGCATGATTGCTATATCATTCCCACTTTCTTTTCTTAAGATTCATGGCTGTAGACCACCAAATTGTACCCATTCAGAATTTATTACTATTTACAGAAATCAGATAGGGTATGAAACTTCAAGTTTTCTTTTATAAAATTTCCACTGGTTTTGTATGTGTTCCAGGTCCTAGGGAACTTATGTGCAGAGTTCAGTGTAAGCTGATCCCGGGCTGGTCCACGGTGTCATCCTTTCAGACCCAAGTGAGCTTTTTATAGTCCTCTTGGTCCAGGTCCCTCCTTCTTTTACTTCTTTATGTTAAAGGAGGAAGGTGAACAGTCATCTCATATTTTCTTGGGAGTGAGTTTTCAGGAATAGAGTCTTTTTCCCCCCTTTGTCTTGACTTACAAAGTCTGTAAACTTGTGAGGGAAACTCAGCCCACTGTGATAAGGGTGATAGAAGGAATGCTAGTAGTAGTATGATGTCATAGGTAAAAATAAGCCTCTATCAGTTATATTTCCCAGAATGGAAATAAAGGGCTTCTACTTGTAATTCAGACTGGGATCATTTTAGATGTTATACTCTTTGCCAGATTCATTACTCCTCCTTTAATGGTAGAACGACTTGGTTTCTACCAAAATATTTTTCGAAGAATTTGAGCACAAAGCATTTAAAGACCAGCTATTCTCTCTCTCATCAAAGCAGAAATCCTTGCTAGGATTTTTCCAGCTGACCATAATTCACACTCCTAGGGCCAGAGAACTCATTGCTTGCACTGTGGTCCATTCCATTTGTGGACAGATTTAATTGTTAAAATGCCTTTCATTACATTGGATCAAAGTCAGCCTTCCTGTGATTTTGACCCTTTGGTCTTAATTGTGCCCTTGATAATACAATTAATCCTTTTTCCTTTTCCGACATGATAGCCCTTGAAAAGAAGAAGGAATTGTAGAATCTCGTAGCTTTGGGCGACTTGATGTTTTTATAAGCTTAGTGTAAGCTTCTAAATCATTGCCAACAACGTCAAGTGGAACAGCGCATTTCTTCTCGGAGCTGGTCATGGTTCAGCAGCCCGCTCTTTCTGTGTTTATCTCTTTCTGAACCTTTGCCTTTAAACTAAGACGGTGACCCTCTTGTACATCTTGGTCTTGGAACCTCTTTGTTCCCATCCGCGGTTTTGATCCCCATGCTTTTCTTGTATATTTCTGTTCTCTTAAACTTTAGGTTTTCCTCTAATATCCAGTTTCACATTGTTCTCTAGTCCTCTCTGGTTTTTGGCTGTTTCTTGCCTTAGTCACTTTGGATAAGTACCTGCCAATCCACGTCTCTCACTTATTGCTATCCAGACTGGTGTCCTCAGTGGGGAATCTGATGCGGCTACTATTTAGTTATGGAGTGATAGTCCTTGAAGTGTGTTTCCCACCTGGTATCCCACAGCAGTAGATTACAGATATGCTGGAAATTGATCTCTGAAGTTCTTGGGGAGCCAGGTAGGGCCTCAGTGGACCCAGGTATCAAGTAGCTTCATCTCCTTCAGTGTGACATATGGGCGTCATTCTCTGTGTGTTCCATGAGGGGCAAAGCCTTAAGCACTACCTCAAAGACTTGTCTTAGAGCAACACTAAGGAAGTTATGGGATAGGGTTAATATTTTGCTTAAGTCAAGTTAAATGATGCCGTCATTTAGTCAGGAAAGGAAATGAGGCTATGTGGGCATAGCACATTCTCTTTGAACTCGTCCTGGTTCCTGGTGACCTCCTGGTTCCTGGTGACCTCCGGGGATGGAAGAGCTGTTGTTAGTGTGGCTGAGCACTGTCAGCAGTGTTCTGGGCGGAGATACGCCCCACAGGCTCACCTGGAGAATGTGAAGGCAGATCGCCTGTGTTGATTATAATTCTCTCATTAGATGTCGCTAGCCTCAAAAGACGGGTGGTTGTTTCAGGCAAGTTCAGTGAAGGCTGGGGCTTGATGAAGCATTGGAACTTGAAGTATGCTGGTTTCCAACTCTTGCTTAAATAGTTGGCACAAACAAGTGTGCAAGGGTTAAAGCAAGCAGAGTCAGTATCTGGAGCACTAGGGAAACCTGTTGAATAATGCCCAGTTGTAAAATAATGCTATTACATTGTGAGATGTCATTGAGAAGGTGTATTTAAAAGAAAAGTTAAATCTTGATTTTTTTGAAGTTTGTCTACCTGTCCATTTCAAAATTTGTACTTAGATTAAAATTTTGTGGTGAGATCTGTTTCCTCCTTTTTTTTTTTTTTGGGTAAACAATTTTCCATAATGACAAGTGCTAGCGGTGTTTATTTTGATTTTTCATAACAAAACTTTGAAGTGGAAGTTCTCAAACTTGATTGGACATTAGATCACCTGGATATCTTGTTAAGAATTCAGACTTTTGGCCTTACTCCCAGAGATTTTGACTAACTGGTTGGGGTGTTCAAAAGTGTTTTATAAAATGCACATTCTCCTGCCAGTGTCAGAAGACCAAACATTGAACAGTACTGGATGTGTAAGTTGATGCTTTCCTACTTACCAGCTGGTAGATGCTTTGTATTGTATTGTCAAAGGGCCATTTGCTTTGGAGACTTATCTTCCCCCTCGCATGTGTCTCTACTTGTGCTGTACTGAGATACAGAAATACCAACCAAACTGGAATCATCACCGGCAGTTTCTATAACCTTGTACAAAGTCGGGTCAAACATTCCACGTTGTCTTTAGTTATAGCATCTGGAAAACATTCTGCTTATTAAATTGAGCAGAATAACATTACCTTACATTTGTGCGTAGCTATATCATTAAGCAGTATTTTCACTGACACCATCTCAGCTGATCTTTATAATAATCTTGTGCAGTTAGTGTTGTTATTTATGTTTTATGAAGTAGAAAGTTTGTCACAAATAAAAAGCAGAAGGGATACTCTAACCTGTATTATTTATACTTGACACTTTGAGGTTTACTATGTGCCGGGCACCGTGGTATACATTCTGTTTATCCTCTCTTTGAATTTCAATAGGAACACTGCGAAATAAATGTATTATTATTATTAATTTTTGAGCTTTCCCTTTAAAAAAAATTTTATTATGTTCAGTTACCCAACATGGAGTACGTAATTGGTTTTTGATGTTATTGTTATTTGTATTATCATGAACTTTAAAAAAAAATTGGCTCTTGAAGAGGTTAAGTAACAGTAACTTCTTGAGGTCATGCCCTTAGTAAATGGCAGAGCCAAGATTTCAGCTAGGGTTGTCTGACACCAAAGTTCGTGCTCTTACCCTGGGTAGTGTGAACGCGGATTGCCTGGATTGACTGCAGTCCTCTCATTAGATGTCTGTGTTCTCAGAAGGATGAGTGCTAGTGTTTCCAGGCAAGTTACCAGTGTACCTTGCAAGCTGCCAGTATACATTTTACCGAAGCCGTGGTACAACTCACTCTCGAAAGAACAGAAAGCAACAGGGAGATCTAATTAGAAGGAAAGTAGGCATTCAAAATATAAAAATTAAAACCGAATGAAAAGAAATTATCCACTTTTAGAAAATTGATGAAAATAACATCATATAGTCTTCACTCACTGAAAGTACAAAGGGTGAGAAAGGTGTAAATCTTGGTCTCCATACATTCTGACACTGTTGGCTGTTCTTCTTGAAGAAGCCATAGAATTTTCCTGTGCTTTATAGGCTTTTGGGTGTCATTCAGTCTTTCATTTCTGGGATTGTATTTCCATTACTAATATCAGTTGGCATTTGACCCTTCTTGCTTATGCCTTTGGTGGTGATCATCTCTGTGTCTTCAGTGCACAGTATGGCCTTTGTGTTTTAAATCAGAAGGTTGCTTTCATCAGATACATTTTATGTTGTGCTAGCGATTTCCCCGCATTTTCCCCATTGATAGACAAGTTTCATTGCTGTTATACTCATTCTGGGTTTAAGTTAAAAATTTTGATTTGGGCAGTTTTGGTTTTAATCCAATGATCATTTTTAACGCAGGAAAAAAAAAAAAAAAAACCCCCCCCCCCCCCACCACCATATCCTATTTGAACTATGGCTCAAAACAAAGCATTTTCTATTAACTAAATTTTACCAAGACTCTGTGTGAACAAATGACTTGAAGCATTGTTTTTAAATCTTAAGTCAAGCTTTTGTCATGTATAGCTTGTATTATTTGTTATCGATCATGACAGAAATTCCCAGAATCTGATATATGGTCCTGACTATCTTTTAATTCTCTACCTACCACAGTATATTTAGCAACTGCTTATATCCATCTGGCTTTTAATACTTAATGATGGCATATTAATACCTTTTTAAAAAAAGATTTTATTTATTTATTTGTCAGAAAGAGAGAGATCACAAGTAGAGGGAGAAGCAGGCAGAGGGGAGAAGCAAGCAGGCTCCCCGCTGAGCAGGGAACCAGATGTGGGACTCGATCCCAGGATCCTGGGATCATGACCTGAGCTGAGGGCAGGTGCTTAACTGACTGAGCCACCCAGTCGTCCCAATACCTTTTGTTTTTGAGTAGAGGACTATGCCATAAAGAAGCAGCCTTCAGAAAGAATCCTATTTGAATCATTGTGTCTTTCATGGTTCCTCAGTTGAAAGCAATGAGTAGAATATCTGGGATATATCAGTTCAGGCCTGTGTTTTCGAAATGTTTTCCTTTCAGGCAGAGTCATTGAAAATGTCAGGGGCTTTGTTTTCTGATGGAGACAGACCATGCAGTTCTTGATGTGTTGGCTCGAAAACAAGGAGTCTGGAGAACAAAAGCAGGGTAGAGCCTCTGTAGGAACTTTCAAGGACATCTTGAGCCATCAGACCAGTAACCTTACTTGAGACATCTTGCGTAGTTCAGTTGCCTCTCCCATTAAAAAATCTCCATGAAAGTGCTATGCAGAGTATACTGCTTTTTCCCTCACTCCATCCTATGAGTAAGAGAAAGTCAATTTTAATTCTTTTTTCTCCTTTGTATGACAGTTTAATTTTCTCCTTTTTATGACCTTTTGTATCTTTCATTCAAATGCAGGCTGCTTCTTGACTTCTTGGTGGCTGGTGGTATTACATTCTAGGTTCTCAGACTCTGGGGACTAAAGCAGAGGCCTAGAATGACCTTGGAAGTATGCTTGCTTATGCCTGTGATGGTAGCACTGAGCAAAGCAGGTAGGGGAGCCAAGGATTCCAATACAGGCAGGAATAAATAATTAGGTTAGGTAAGAAGTCATTCCTTTTCTTTCCAGTAAGTGGACAAGCTAACGTGGAAAATGGGAGAAAAGAAATAAAGTTAACCTGAAGAGGAAAAAGATCTACCATGGAATATTTTAAGAACTTTTTATCGAAGAAAATTGTATCTCTTTTGACTCCTGGTTGAGATGTGTATTGGACGTGTGGTGTTTCTTATAGGATTATGACATTTACCAACCATGACACTATTTATTAATTGACAACTAGTTAGTGGATATATGGTGGTTCTGTACAGTATAGAGTACCAAATGTCAGTGTTTTTCTACAAGCACTAAAATGTTATTATAAATACGTGAGATTCCTTGCTCTCAAGGAGTTTTGTAATTTAGGAGGGATTATAATCTAGCAGGGATATAATCTAGCCATTTGTGTACCTATGAAACAAGTTGCCTGCACTTGCCAAGTAGCATATCAATAAGTGAGAAGAACGTAGTGTGCATTGAATGTATCTCAGTATCAAGCGGTTGGAGGAGAGGCAGTAAATGTATGGGGCTAACTGAAGAGGGAGAAGATTTTGGAACTGGATAATGAAGGAAGAGAGAAACATAAATTGGCAAAGAGAAGCCAGACTGAAGAGAGTGAAGAAAGGTGTGTGTGAGGACACAGATTTGGAAATGACGATAAGCAAGTCAGGAGTGGTAGTTCATAAACACACCGGCTTGGTCAAGATTAAACTTCCATGGCTATCGATAATTCGTGATGAATTTTATTATTGACTTGGTGCAGCAGATAGTAGGAACGTGTCAGAGGTTCTGAATGCATGCCACGTGCTGGAAATGATAGATGTGGTAGTTATTTAGGCAACAGTGTCCATGATGGATTAGAGTGGTAGAGCTAGAAGTGGGAAGAGTGCTGGGGAGGGAGGGCGGTGTTCTCTAATCTGGGTATAAGGTAATGAGGGCTTTGTATGGAGTGTTGGGAAAGCATGTTGTGCTGGAAAAAAAAAATGAGCTCTGTTTTTGAGATGTTACATTTCAGGTGTCAGGTGCCTGAGATGACCAGTCAGTAACTGGAGATGGAATCACAGTTTGAGAGATCAAGCCCTAGTTGGTGGATTTTGAGGCATCTGTGCAGGGTGATAGTTCAGTAATGCTGTTGTGTGCTTTCCAGTGGTGAATACTGAGGGGAAAACGCAGAAAGCTGAGTTCTGAGCCTTGGAGCTGTTGCCAGCCAAGGGGGTGGAGGCAGACAAAAAGAACAGTCAGCAAATGAGACAAAGAGGTAGTAGAAGAACACAGAGAACATCCAGGGAAACCATGCGAGGAGAGAATTTCAACAGTGCTAAATGAAGCGTAGAGGTCAAGGGGATTGAAAGCTTGAGAAAGGCCCATCAGATTTGTTAAGGGAAAGATCTTTGGAGACTTAGAAAAATGTGTTCCCAATGAGGTTGCAGTGCAAAAGTGCATCAGGGATTTTCTAGGTACTCTGCATGACAAGGAGATTAATGTTTAATAAATAAATCCCTTCTATAATTGCTTTAGCACATATGACTGGCTATCTGGGTCTTTGATATTTCAAGAGAAATTATGAGGTCACTTGAGGAAAGAATTGAGATTAGATTTCTCATATTATGCAAACCAATCAGGTGAGTTGTTGTGGGATGTGAGAGGGAAACTCTCGAAGCTGAATTGTTGGACTGACTGGGATTCACAAGATCATATTGGCTCTGGAAGAACCTGGGGGAAAATGTAAAATCCAGGCAGTATCAGAGAGTGTCTTCATGGGTGCTCTTACTTGATGGAAGCTAGTAGATGATCATGAAGTATTTGTCACAAATGTTCACTGTGGAAAACGGTACGAATCCAATGAAAATTTATAAAAATAATAAACATTAATTTACATGGAAATGGAGGCACCAAAGACATTTACATGGAAATGGAGGCACCAAAGACATTTTGGTCAGACTGAAACAAAGCTCTGCATTTAATGACATATTATTGATGTTATGTCAAAAGCACATAACTATTTTATAAGAAACACCAGTCTAGTTGAATGAATGAAGGTAGTAATTGGGTTGGATATGGTGAAGAAGTCAAATTTTAAAAGGCAGCAGAAACTTTTTCATGACTCAAAGGGAGAAAGGGGTAGAAAGAAAACAAACTTTTCAATTTATCTCCTTTTCAACTAATTAGTGGTAGTCTCCTTTATAATTATAAAACCTGAAATTATAGATATAATGTGATCTAATTTAGATGTAATTAGATGAAAATGTGGTGCTTTTCTGGTGAGTTAAATATGTGATATGTGATTTTGAATATTTTATAATCACATCACAAAAACAAAAAAAGTTGAAAAGGGATGAAGGTAAAGATGTGTTTAAAATTTTTTTTTCTTTTAGCTCATTTTTCGTTACGTTCAGGTGGTAGTTGCCCAGAACTTACCAGAGGCTAAATATAGCTTTCCTGTGATTGAGGATTTAATGTTTCTATAGATTTTCATATCTCTTATAGTAAAACATGAATTGCTTGTGTTCCCTCTCTAATATGAAACATAGTGTTTTCTAGTGCACCGTACAATGTAATTTAGATAGGTGAACTGGGAACTATGCTTTAAACTTGGATTCCATGGGAATATGAAAATTTTCTGCTCATCTCTTCAAGTTGATACCTGACTGTGATGCTCATAATGGCATGATTCTTCTTGATTTCCCAGAAGCTCCTGTATAGTATAGGATACATATTGAATTGAGCCAATAATTTTCAAAAGGTCTAAGAACTTCCTAAATTTACTTATTTTAACTCCATCTTGTTACCAAAAAGAACCAAGGTAACAAATAGTTATAGAAACTAAAGGAATACAAAATAAGTTGTAAATAAATGAAAAATGAAAGGGGGAAATGATAAGAGATTTAGATGGAGTGAGCTTTTATGGATCAATGAAGGGTGAGGTAATTATTACACAATTGGTTTTGGAGGACATGATACAGAAATTTCAAGGAAAAAGTTAGCTTCCTCAGTTGCACAGTGGATATAAAGGAGAACTTAATGTGAGAGAAATTTCTGGAAATAGTTTTCATGTTTCCTCCGAAACCAGGAGTCTGTTAGTAACAACCTATAAGTTCTTTCTGGAATGAGGTAGAACATTTGGAAAAATGAAGTTGAATGTCAGTAAGACTTCTACGAGATTAGGGAAAAGCAAATTCTGCACTTAGGAGAGGTTTCCTCTGTAAAGCTGTCTAGTAGTGCAGGGGAACAGATTTCCTGACAGGTGTGAAACACATCTTTCCTCTGGAGTGGCCTGTTCATTGTAGTTCCCTTGGCACGTGATTCAGGTTGTTGGTGACTTTGCTAAACTCATCACATTAGATTAAGGGTTGATGTAAGTTCATGACTGGATGCTTTTACATTGGTTGGGATTATTAGGGGAGGAATGTATGTCTATAACTGACCTTGAAAAAAGTAAGCACATTTGAGTTTTTTTTTTTTTTTTTATGGGAGTGGAGTGGGTCGTAATACTTCTTTTGCAGTAAGCTAGCAAGTGTGCCTATTAGGAGAGCATTCCTGAACACACGATGAATCAGAGACTGATTAGCTGTAGTTTAAGTAAGGCATCTGGAAACTGCTTGTGAGGGAGATTTTGCCATTAATTTTAGAAGATACACATGCCACCTACTTAAGGACTAAAGACAGAGATAACTCCCTAAACAAACTGATTTCTGTCTCATTGTGTGTTCTCTTCTAATTTAAATTTGAGAACTTGCTACCTTAAAAGTAGTTGGCTTTCTTCAGCCAATGATATATAAAGAATGAATGGAACCTGTAGTTGTTACAATTATTATATTTACAGCATATTTAATTTGAAACATGACAAGTCACTAGTAAAAAAGATAGGTGTTTTTTTTTCCTCCAAAAAATTCAGTCTTGTTCTATGAGACGTTCCTTACAACTCATTACGTTTTGGAGCCTGTTTATTTACCTTTCAACAGTTTTGAGCATTTAGATCTGCTAAAATGATAAAGTTTGCTTATTTAGGCTTTAAGTTACTAGGTATAGATGACTGAGGGAAATAAGTTTAATGGTAGGAGTAGGGAACAGAGCTCCTTTCTGTAGGGAGTCATAACTGGAGACAAAGGACTAAAGTTGTAGATGTAGATTTATGAGTTATCTATTTTACTTCAGAGATATTTTTCTTACTCTACACATAGTGTATATATATTAAGGAAAATATAATTAATATTGATAAGCAAAAAGAAAAAAACAATTAGGATTTATAGAGAGACATCAATGTTCTAGGTATAGACTTAAATTTGTATATTAAGACATATTTTTGATAAAAATGGTATCATACTATAAATATTGTCTTCAAAATCTGCTCTTTTCTTCAGTGTATCAATGAACATCTTTCAAGATTGTTATATAGTTTTATAACAAACTCTTTATTATTTTTAATGGCTCATTGTATAGATTATGGTACAGATGTACCGTAATTTACTTAACCATTCCCCTTTTGGGGTTTGGGGTTCTTCCTTGTTTCAGTTACCATAAGTAGTGCTTTACCAGACGTTCCCGTTGTTAAATCTTTGAGCACATCCATGCTTATTTCTTCAGAATAAATTCTAAAAAGTGGAATTGCTGGGTCAAAGCATAAGCAGAACTGAAAGCTTTTGCTACACAACATCACAGTTGTCCTCCACAAAATCCTTATCCATTTACCCGATGGTCAGTGGTGTACAGGAGAGCGTAGCAAGGTGGCATCCTTTTTAGAGGTAATACCTGAAACTTTGCCATCATGATGTAATTTGGAATGATTGGCAGTTTGGCTTAGCAGTTGGGACCTCCTTTTTGGAAGCTGGAACGTTCTTCAGCTCTTACTCTATTGTATCTGGTGTTATTTTAGGCTGACCCCTTCCTGTGGCAGACTCCTCCTTACAATTTAAAACCAAATTTCTGGGTCAGTCATGGACTGTGGCAAGGGGAAAAGCTCCTCCTAGCCTCCTCCCATCACCTGCCTTTCTTTGGGATTCTTCTCCTTCACAGCTAGCCACCAAATATTCTTCTTCTTCTTTTTTTTTTTTTTTTTAAGATTTTGTTTATTTACTTGACACACAGAGATCACACGTAGGCCAGAGAGGCAGGCGGGGGGTGGGAGGGGTGGGGTGGGGAGGCAGGCTCCCCGCTGAGCAGAGAGCCCAACGAGGGGATCGATGCCAGGACCCTGAGATCATGACCTGAGCTGAAGGCAGAGGCTTAACCCACTGAGCCACCCGGGGCCCTCCACCAAATACTCTTAATCTTGCTTAGAGGTTGATTCATTTCCCATGAGACTCTAGCTCACAAATGCGGGACTGTTGCTTTGCCTCTGTACTTAGAGATGAGGAGGGATTGTTTCTTGTGGGCAGGTTAGACCCAGGAGCTGCAAACCCTAGATATTTGTGTGGTAACTCTGGCCTGGTTTACCTCTGGTTTGGAATATTCAGATCCCTCGTTATACCAACGTAAGAGATTTTCAGGGGCTTTACCTTGATTTTCCCAAGAGGGGAGGCAGTCATGGAACTGAATCCCTTCTCATAATTCTTCAACACTGATAGGGGAGGAAATGGAGAGGATTGGGGAAGGTAGTCCCTTCTGCCTTTTCACTTTGAGAAAGCCTTAATAATGTTCCTTACTTTAAATCGAAGTGTGCTGATCTGTGGCAGCTACCCACTCTTCCGTTTCTAAAGCATAGTATCACTCGGGGCTTGTTCTAGGTTTTGAGCGGTCCTGCCTTGAACCAAATCTTTTAAAATTTGTTTTTTTTTTTTCATCTTCTTTCTTTATTTCATGCAAACGAGATTTGAATGTATTTTTATTTCTGTAGTTCAAACAATGTGGGATAAGAAGCAACATAATACAGAATAAATAATGGAGCAGAAAATCAAAGCCTCTCTTCATTCTTTTGCTGTCAAGTCCACGCTAGGGTTTTCTTTCTACTCCTTTCTCTTTGGATTTATATGCATTTCACTGTATACATAAAGAGATGTTACCTTGTGTTTTGCAATAGATATAATTAGCAGTTGACCTACCTCATGTGTAATGAATGTTTGATGAACTATGAGTGTAAAATTCCAGTTTGTACCTTTTGGTAACATGCAGCCTTCCTGTGTTGTAAAAAATGTCTGGATAAATGGCAAAGCCCTAGGCTCTTTGACTTTATTTTTATTCAGAGCTGGACATATTTTTTGTTTTGGGGACATTAACTACTTTATTTATTTGCTTATTTATTTATATTTTTAAATTTTATCTCTTCAGTGTTCCAAGATTCTCTGTTTATGCACCATGCCCTTAATTACTTTTAGATATATTAGACTAAATCATGTTTTAAACATCAAAAAAGTTTGAAAGACTGAAATTTGATTTTTTCTTTTTACTGATTATACATACTATCTTTTTAGTATTTCTCTAATTTTAAAAGTGGCTTACTTATGTATGTTTAGCATATTGTGGAGTTGGTAATTGCAAAAAATTCTCTACTTACTACACATACTTGAAAATCTGCTGTCTCAGTTTAAGAGGGAGAAATATTCTGTCCTGTAGTTATGTCATTTTACAGATCCTATCAGTTTGCCTTATTGGCTGGGTGATAGGAAATAAAAGGCAGAAAATAAGAAATTATCCTCTATTGGATATTACTTTGTTCTCTCATAGTATCTGGATCTTAAAGCATTATTGGAAAAAATACCCCCTAATCTTTTATTAAAGATGAAAGACAAGCTCACACAAAGTATAGGTTGTTTGCAAGACTGAGAAATATTGGAAATATGTCTTGGCTCAACTGGCTGGCCACCTTTGAGAGCCAGTGTAATACCCAGTGGCTCAGCTTAGTTGCACTTGGTGGCAAGAGACATTCTGAGGTTTCCCATGTGTTGGGAGGGGGCCCAAGACAAAGAAGTCCTTGTAAAACTCAGCTAGAGACTTGGCTGTGGACGGAGTCCTTGCAGAATCTGCGTTAACTGTGCCTTGTCCAGTGGCTTGCTGTTGCAGACCCTGTGCTGTAGACCATCAGTATCGCAGAACGAGGTTGTGTCTCCAGGTAGAGACGCTGAGCCTCTTTAGCTTACTGACCCCATCGTTATCCCTGAATGCTAGAGCTACTCCTGTGGCATCGTGGGCCGTTTGTGCAGAATCATATCACACATTCGTTGTTAAAAACTGCTTACTCCTTTTGTTTTCTCATGTGTGGCTGTTTATGTAGAAGGGAATTACTTATCCTTACATCTACTTGTCTGATTTGTCCTATGTGTCTGTGTATATATATCACACACGTGTATTTATACACATATATTATATATGTACATACTCATACACACCTATCATATATGTATATACTCATACACGTGTATCATATATGTACATATTTATACACACACCACATATGCACACATTTATACACATATATCATATATGTACACATTTATACACACATATACACGTACATATTCATACACACATATATATGTACACTTTTACACACACAAATCATACGTGTACACAATTGTATGCACACATCATACACGTACACATTTACACACATCACATATGTACACATTTATACACATATATGTACACATCTACACACATATCATACATGTACACATTTACACACATCATATATGTACATATTTATACACACATATCACAGATATGCATATTTACACACCATATATGCATATATACACCTGTACATACTTACCTATTTTATATATTTATATTTATCTATAAAGTTAAACAATTTAGCAAGTTGTTAGTTTCTTTTGCCATTATAAAAAGAACACAGTATTTGAAATCAGAAGACCTGGATTCAGGTTCTGCTTCTGCCACTTAATAGTAATATGAGACTCTGAGGCGCTGTTTCCATTTCCCTTTTCAATCATAGTTGGGACTTGTGAGTCTTATGAGAAAGCATATTTAAAAGCACTTTGTGAATGAAATCAGACCTCTCTCTTCTACCGTACACACAAATAAAGTCAAAATGGAGGAAAGACCTAAATGTGAGATAGGAAACCATCAAAATCCTCATGGGGAACACAGGTAGAAAACTTTTTGACATTGGCTGTAGCAACTTCTTACTAGGTATGTGTCCTGAGGTGAGGGAAACACAAGCAAAAGTAAACTTTTGGAACTTCATCAAGATAAAAGCTTCTGCACAGTGACAGAAACAGTCAGCAAAACTAAAATGTAACCTTTGGAATGATCTCCCATTTTGGGAGATACTTGCAAATGACATATCTGATAAAGGGTTAGTATTCAAAATATATAAACAATATAAAAATATGAAACGAGCTTATAAAACTCAACACCCAAAGAACAAATAATCCAGTTGAAAAATGGGCAGAAGACACAAACTGGCATTTTTCCAAAGAAGATAGCCAGATGGGTGACAGATACATAGAAAGATGCTCAACATCACTTGTCCTCAGGGAAATATAAATCAAAACTACAATGAGGTATCACCTCACACCTGTCAGAATGGCTAAAATTAACAATGTAGGAAACAACGGGTATTGGCTAGGACGTGAAGAAAAGGGAAACCATGTCGCACTGTTGGTGGGAATACAAATTGATACAGCCATTAGTAGTTAAAAATAGACCTACCCTACAGCCCAGCAACTGTTCTACTAGGTATTTAGCCAAAGGATACAAAAAATACTGATTCGAAGGGATACATGCACCCTGATGTTTATAGCAACATTATCAACAATAGCCAAATTATGGAGAGAGCCCAAATGTCCATTGATGTTGGATGAATAAGGATGAGGTGGTATATATACACAATGGAATATTACTCAGCCATAAAAAAGAAAGAAATCTTGCCATTTGCAATGATATGTGTGGAGCTAGAGTGCATTATGATAAGCGAAATAAGTCAGTCAGAGAAAGACAAATACCTTATGATTTCACTCATATATGTAGCTTAAGAAACAAAACAGATGAACATGGAGGAAAAAGAGAGAGGCAAACAAGGAAAAAGACTCTTAACTATAGAAAACAAACTGAGGGTTACTGGAGGGGGGGATGGGGGGTTGGGTCAAATAGGTGATGGGGATTAAGGAGGGCACTTGGATGAGCACTGGGTGACGTACGAAGTGATGAATCCCTAAATTCTACACCTGAAACTAATATTAAACTATATGTTAATGAACTGGAATCTAAATAAAAACTTGAAAGGAAAAAAAAGTTTTGTAGTTTTACATTTTATATTTAAGACCATGATCCATCTTGAACTAATTTTTGTATAAGATGTGAGGTTTCGATAAAGATTCATTTCTTTGCCTGTGGATTTCCAAAATATGATGTATTTAAATTGAAATAACATGGGGTGCCTGGGTGGCTCAGTGGGTTAAAGCCTCTGCCTTCGGCTCAGGTCATGATCTCAGGGTCCTGGGATCGAGCCCCACATCAGGCTCTCTGCTCAGCGGGGAGCCTGCTTCCTCCTCTCTCTGCCTGCCTCTCTGCCTACTTGTGATCTCTGTCTGTCAAATAAACAAATAAAATCTAAAAAAAAAATAAATTGAAATACATAATTTACTTTAAAAAAAAAGCACTTTGTGAACTGTAAACTGCCACACAAATGTTAATTATCATTATTTAAAATTTACTCTCCAGTGTAATTGAACATTAGTAATGAAGTCTCATCTCAGGGAAGATCTATAAACTTACTGTACCCTCCTTCGGTGGTTAAAAGGCATATTCATATAAGGGCTACTGTCAAGGAGTGAAAAATCACACACGTGCTAATTTCGTACTGGGGTTCTGCAGGCAGCCTGGAGTCGGGAAAGGAAAAGGCAGAGAACAAAGATCGGTAGAAGCTTAGTTTATACACCCTGGTGAAAAACTGCATTTTTGGGGTTCCTGGGTGGCTCAGTCATTAAGCCTCTGCCTTTGGCTCAGGCCCTGATCCCAGGGTCCTGGGATTGAGCCCTGCATCGGGCTCCCTGCTCAGTGCGAAGCCTGCTTTTTCCTCTCCCACTCCCCCAGCTTGTTTTCCCTATCTTGCTGTCTCTCATTCTGTCAAATAAATAAATAAGATCTTAAAAAAAAAACCCCTGCATTTTGAAGGATTGAGTTTAATTGTTAAGGTTGATAGTATTTTACCCTTACATTGATGCTTAATGAGTAGCATCGATCAACTTTTAAAGCAGTCTTTTTTGTGAGTCACCAAATGCACCAGTATGGTCAGATGTATATTATGCTTTTCAGAGAAATTACTTAGCTGTTTGGGTAAAAGTGAGAGTCCTTTTTTTACACAGCAAACAGTATTAGAAAGAAGATTCAGAATTTCCTAAGATGAGTTTCACATCCTGGAAAATGTGTTTCCTCAGTTGGACGCTGGGGCCATCTTCAGGTTAGAAAGTGTCAACAGGAAATAGTCTGGGTTCAGGTAGGGGTAGGTTCTGTGTTTCCCAGTTTATGGAAGGGTTTCTGATTTTCATTTGGGACTTGGTTTTGATCTATCCCGCCTAGATGAGTGCACAGTTTCCTTTCATTCTTTGGCTTCCTCTTCAATTTATTTGTCTGTTGCTTCCATTAGAAACTCTTAACTTTTCTGATGAAAATGTTCTCTGGGGTTTAACTTTAGTGAAATCTTACAAATTTTCTTCATCAGACTAGCTATTAAATTTATTCTTTTAACATCTTTTTGAAGCAGAACATCTCACACAATTAGATGTTCGTAACATGAGTATTGTTTCTATTTCCAAAGAAAAATTTTATTCTGGATTTGGATGAACTGTTGAGCGAGCCAAGTTAAGAGGTTCATTTTTGTTATCTATGAGGCAGAAAGGTGATGGAAGGATATGTGACTTCAGCC
Organism: Lontra canadensis; assembly: GCF_010015895.1. Classification (NCBI taxonomy): domain Eukaryota; kingdom Metazoa; phylum Chordata; class Mammalia; order Carnivora; family Mustelidae; genus Lontra; species Lontra canadensis. The sequence continues at coordinate 10,561,672 of NW_022630995.1, read as the reverse complement.
AACTGGCACTGACAAGCTTCCCTGTTGTCTCGGTCGTAGGAAATTAGGCATTTGGAGACAGGTGCTAAGGAAATGAATAACACTTACTATGATATGTCTGACACATTCCCAGTTTTATTTTCTGTATTTGGTGCTTGATGCTTTTTTGTATTGCAAAAGGTGGTATAGCTTAGAAAGATGCTATTTATTTCAGTTTGGTGGTAGAATTGACATTGATTATTGTAGACATGAGGAAGCACATATTTGATTTTGGAGCTGTGTATTTAGTCTTGTGGGCTTGGAAGTAGTGGTGATCTTTCCCTGGCCTTAGCAAAGGAAATATCTTAAAACTTCTGAAACAATCAGATTATTAATAAAGTGTGCTATTGTGGTAGAAAGAGTGATGTGCCGAGAATTATGAATTTAAAAAAATCTTGTCTCTGGTAAGGACTTGCTGAAAATGGGCATTTCCTACGTCTTTGAACCTCTGTTTTCTTGTTACAAAATGTTATTGCTATATTATTCCTGGGGTCTCTTCCCTACCTAAAATTCTGTGCCTCTCTGACTTTTCTCTATGATCTTGGTGGTTGGTTGATTCTTTCCACAGACTAGGAATGTAACAGATACTCCTCATGGAAATAGCCAACTTTGTTGCAGAAGGAATGTGTGGAAGGGGACTTTTGGGTCTTGAATCTAACTGGATTGCTTGTAGCTCATTCTCTTGGAAATGTACTACCAGCCTTATTAGCTCTTGGCTGTTTATTTCTGCACCTCCAGATATGCTGAAATTCTGAAACTCTGTCTTGAATGTGTCGTTTTTGGCAATCTGTTTCTAGATGGGACATATGTATTTCAGTGATGACCTTTAGTGGTGATGGTGCCCTAGCCTTCTCTTTAAGACCCATAGGTAACACTAAGTTTGGGAGTTTGCAACCTTATGGAAAAAAGGAGGATGGTGACGTTTTAGGCTTAACTAGGATGTTTTGGATATGCAAAACATCATACATTCTACCTAAATGTAGATTTTGGTAAATGGATTTTAGATGGTTTTTCCAATTCCATCATGTTTCCTTAAGCTTTTTCACTTAATCATTTTTCTGGGATTTATCATACATTCTATTATAAGACAGATTTATTATCTGCTAATAAATAAGAATCAAGCTGTGTCTATCTTTTTCCCTCTTAAAAGTAATTTCTATCAGCTCTTATTTTCCTCTGCTTTAATCTCTCCTGTGATTGTTGTAGTGATCTTGGGTCATGCGTCTTGGGATCTTGAGGCACACTGTAGGTATAAATCTGTGGACTGAGCAGGAGAAAGGAGGAGAGAGAAATGCTTAGATGGGAGAGGATGGCAGTCGATTGATTATTCATATAGTGCTTCTTTGGGACTAGAGAAAAGCAGATTCATTATTTAGAGTAAAATTTAGCCCAAATGTCCTCTGCACAACGGGAAGGTCTATTTCCCAGCAATGCAATATGCCTATTAGTGTGTCAGACAAGTCTCTGTCACTTTGTCGGAATGTTTGCTGGTGACTTTGTTGCTCAAAGTTCAGGATGCTTTTTGTCTCCTGGTGTCTTTCCCATGGGCCACTGCCTGAAAAACAACTCTTCTTGCATACATGGATGAAAACTATCTATTTATGACCCATCCCACTCCAGTTTCTGATTAGGAATCACAATTTCTGTTACTATTAGCAGAAAGAATAAACCAGAAGGGCGTAGTTAACCATTGTAATCCAAGGTCAAAATCACAGACAGTGTGTGGCATTGAAGCCTACCTGTTCTTCGTCAACACAACTGAAGTTGTAGCATCCAAGATAGGTGTTTTTATTTCCTTGTTGTCCCTCCCCCTTCTTCTACTTTTTCCTTTCCTATCCATCCCCTCTCCCGTCCTCCCTCCCTTCCTCCCTCTCTGTCCCTTCCTTTTTTTCTCACTGTATTTAAGTACTTACAAGAAAAGGGGCCACAAGACTTTGCTTTGCTGCATCTTGTGATCTCCAGATTCTGTTTCATGAGCATCTGTCGAGTGCCTCTGATATTCCTGGCTCTATGCTGGGCCCATTCCTATGCATTTTCTCATTGAATCTTTAACAGTCCTTTGAGAAAACAGTTTCATCCCTATTCCATCGATGAGGAAACTTTGGCCTGATTCACAGAGCTGGTATGTGGCAGATCCTGAATCTGGAATTAGGTCTTCTGGATCCTCCACTGGGTAGGAACATTGTATTTCAGTTTGGAATTGCTTTTTAGAAAAAGAGCCACACCTTAGTATGGAAGCAAGGCAGCTATGAATAAATGAGTACAATATGAAACTAGACTCTGGCTCTAGATTCCCCAGTGACTGAGTTGGCCTTGGGCTAGTTCTTAAACTTTGTACTTCAGAGTCCTTACTTTTTAAATAGGGATAGTAAAAAGCCTCCCTAGAAGAATGTTAATCTATAGGTGTCTCTCTTCATAGTGGAATTTTTTCTTTATACTTTTAATTTTGTGGAACACTTGGAACTCCTTAGTTGGGAGAGAAATTCCAACATGATTGTCTTTACAGCGCAGCATTTGATTGAAGTATTAGTATCTAATTGATTGTTAACGAATGTGCTGAATTATAGTCAAATCTGAATATTAGTCAGTGGGCCAACCAATACATGTTTATTGACCACCTGGTTTGTGACTGACAGTTTATATTTACTATGTCATTTATTAATCCTTATTTCATTCCTTTGAGTTCTCTATCAACCTCACAGATAATAAAAATGAGGTTCATGGACTCATAGAAATAGAGAATAGAATGGTGGTTATTAGGGACTGGGGTGTGGGATTGGGGACGGTTGGTCAAAGAGTACAAACTTGTAGTTATAAAAGTATGAATAAATTCTGGGGATCTGATACATAGCGTGATGACTGTAGTTAACAACATTGTATTATATACTTGAAAGTTGCTAAATGGGTAAATCTTAAATGTTCACACACACACACACAGACACACACATGGTAATTATGTGAAGTGATGGAGATCTTAACTAACTTAACTGTTACAATGTATACTGCTATCATTTCACAATGTATACTGGTATCAAATAATGACATTTTATATCTTGATTTTACACAGTCTTATATGTTGATTCTATCTAATGCAGTCAGAAAAAAAAATGGGTCTTAAAAACTTAAATAATTTCCCCAAGGTCACATTCTAGTAGAAGGTGGAGCTGATCTTTGAGAGCATAAAAATAGCACAATGGTTATTAGTGTGGGATCTGGAGTTAGATTTAAGACCTAGAGTGTCTCTTACTAGCTGTGTAACCTTGGACAAGTGACTCGACCTCTCTAAACTTTCAGTTTTAGAAGAGGCTTCGTCAGCAGACCCTTTTGAAAATTAAATTGCAGGTATGCATGCCTTGAGAATGGTCTGACAACAGAAATCAAGGTATGCCATAGCCCCCATCTGCAGTGATTCGCTATGTTAAATGAGAGATGAAACATAGAGATGAAATGTGAACAAAATTTTGTTTCATAAAATTTGCATGTGTGATAAAATGTGAAATCATGCAGTTTTAGCAAAAGAGGAGACGATGTATTAGAACTTTGACTAGGTAGAGCTGGGGTTTACAAACTGGTTTCTCATCTTTGCCATGAGGGTACCGTGAACCATAGAGCGAGTTATTTCATGTCTGCATCTCTCTCTCGGTATTTCATTTCTTCATTCCTTCATCAAACATCCGTTGAGAGACAGGAGTGTGCTGAGGCACACTGTATTAGGAAGCTAGGGACTGGACGAGGAGCTAAGATATGCTCCCTGATCCCAGAGTACGCCACTGAACTTAGAACCTCGTAGAAGAAGAGGCAGATGTGTGACGATTTCATTATAATACCATGTGAAGAGTGAAATAACAGTACTTGAGAGACACACACAGAGTCCTGTGGTTACTTGCAGAAGACACCGATGAAGTCTCTTTGGAGTCAGGGAAGGGCTCATGAAAGAGATGACAGTTGAATAAGTAGTGAAGCTGAGAAGGGACTATGTCTTATTCATCTTTATACTAATATTTCCCAAGGCACGGAGTGCGGTGCCTTCCACACAGTGAATTGGATAAAGGGTTCCAAGCCTGACTTGTTTTGAAGATCCTTCTAGTGCTTTCGGTCATAGCTCTAATACCTCTGACAACACATTCCCAGCCTGTAATTGCCTCCGTGTTGGTGCACCAGGGTAGTTAAAAGCAGAGGTTCTGAAGTCAGACTTACAGTTTTAGTTCCTTTTTCTGCCACCTATTGGCTGTTTGACCTTGGACAGGTTTACTTAACTGCCTCAGTTTACTTAATTGCCTCAGTTTCCTTATCTATAAGGTCTAGATAATATGGGATCTGGCATTATTAAACGAAAAAAGTTAAATTTATAGAACTTAGAATGAGGACTACATAGAAAGAATAGTAACCACTTATGAGACGCTACCAGTTTTTTTTTGTTTGTTTGTTTACGTATATTGTTGCCCTGAGTTTATTTATCAATAACGCTGTCCCACAAATACTCTTTGTTAAATGCAAAAATACCGTTTTCCTGTATATTTTCTGATTGACAGAGGACAAAAGGAGAAGGTGACTTATTTTAGGAAACAGGTTGCTTATTCACAGCCTGTTCTTGCTTTAAAGCTCGGATCATAAGTTTCTGGTTAATGCCACAAGGAACTCACATGTATTTGGCTAATTACAAATCACGCTTCTTGGCGGCCCCCTTTACTGTTAAAATGACCTCCAGATTCGGATTTTTCTTCACTCTTTATTAATGGTTAACAAACTCTTTAATGTGTAGTAGGAAAGCCAAGTAAGCCTGAAGCATTTAGAAAATGGCATGTGAATTAGTTGTAAACTGTTTCAGTAGACATTAAATGGGTGGCAATTACTTAAAGTGATTGCCTAAGTTTCATTAAGGTATTTAAGAGAAAAATATGTGCTTAATGCTGCTTTAATTATAGGAACCTTGTTAGGTAGCTTCGAACTAGGGTTTCCCAAATCTCATCTAGGGCTTTTCATTAAAGACAGATTCCTGACTCACACCTCTTCCCTTAGGTCTCCTGAGACTCAGGAACCTGGAAATCTGTATTTTCAGTTACTTCAGGTGAGTCTGATGATCAAGACTGGAAAATTAAACTCTGGTGTTGTCCGGCCAAAGGCCTGCTTTAAATTTTGCTTTTGACAGTTGGAGAAACCACTGAAAGATACTGTAGTATAACTGATTATCAGGGATTAGCAGTGAGGGATGTAGAATGAAAGTAGCTAAGAAAATGGAAGTCTGAGTTTTAGATTACCTTCCTAAACCATGCGCATCAGAAGTGATACCACCGGATACTGGACTGTGGCAGGAAATGCTACCTATCTAGATTTGCCACAGTTTTTTTTTTTTTTTAATACTTAAGAAAAGGTATTATGGTCAGATGTTGTCTAATAAGTGAAAGTGGTACATTTGTGAACGGAGTTGCAAAAGAAATGCTGAGGGCTGAGAGCACTTTTGAGGGAAGGTAGCCTTAACCACAGGAGGTTGGAGATGGACAGCAGGAAGTTATATTCTCAAGGTGTGTGCAGCCTAGAACACCAAAATGGTGAGATGCAAAGAGCAGTCCACTTGAATAGGTGTTTACAACTACCAATCACGACTTTACAGATGTCTTCATTGTCCTAAGAACTGCTGAATACCGTCTTTCCTTTTCCCCACAAACTGTGGCATTGCCCTAAACAGCTTTCTAAAATACACACCTCATGTTACCACTTCCTGCTCGAGGTTCTCAACACTTCCCTATTGGTACTACAGGATAAAGTCTAAATGCTTTATCAAAGTATATAGGGCCATTCGTGATTTATCTCATGTCTACTTTTATAGTCTCCTGTCTTTTCTTTTACCACATTCTCTTGCTCTGTGCTCCAGCCACATTAGACTGTAGACTTCCAAAGTGCTTTAAGATAAAAAACAACGTTATTCTGTTGTCGCAGCTAGCATAGTGCCTAGTAGGGGCTCAGTTCATGGTAGGTGCTTAGTAAGTGTGTGTTCGATGAATGAATAAATCAGAAACACTTCAGACAGTTCCTATAACGATCTGTTCACTTGTCGGTTTTTCCTTTTTTAGGATATGCGCCCACCCAGAGCACTATAGCAGGTACACAGTTGCTGGCACATCATAGATGCTTACAACAAATTTGTGAATGAATCAGGAGCCTGACAGGATCACACACGATAGGTACTTTACATATTCACAGTCAACCCTTAGTTCTCCATGCTATTGAGGGGAGACTGGATAAGCCAAACACATTAAATAATAGTGCATTTGATTTTCTTGGAATTTGTAAAATTATCAAGCCAAACAATGACTATCTGAATCTTGAGAGACTGGAAATTTGGCTGACTTTTTCGGTTCCTCCCTTTCCCGTGGAATTCTTTGTTTTTCTCTGTATTCCATGTTCAATAGCATCAAACTTAAGACTCATGTAAATACCCTAGATTTAGACAGAACTAAGCTGTCCCAAATCCCTCTGTTAATAGTTCATGCCTCACCAAGGTTGAGGAGTTGAACTGTTGTTTAAGGACTTTGGCTTGAGTTGGGTTACCTGGGAGAACAGAAATAGATAAGAGATACAGAGTGTCGTTTTATTACTTTATCAGAGTTAGTTTGGTTATGACTGTGTTGGTCACGTCATTGTCACGTGTAGAGCTAAGGCAAAGCCAAGCTACAGACATTGATTTAGAACTTCTTTAATAGAGGCAGAGAAGACTTCCTTCTCACAGTGGGCTCCAGTACTCTCAGGGAGGGGTGGTATGAAGTACAGGATAAGCATACAATATTTACCTGAAATATCACTTTTACTTGGATATTTGCAAAAAATGTTTTTATAATTAAACCAACAGAATTATTAATTTTGAGTGTGAAATGCAAGAAAGTCTTTAAAATTTAAAGACAGCATGGAGATGTAGAGGGATATTTTGAGGCTGGATGGATGCCTCAGTTCTCCCTCTGATGCAAGTTTTGAAGAACATGCGCATGAAAGGTTTGTATTGTGGAAGATTTTATGACCGTAGCCTAGGCGTTTTGAATTCAAAGAATGCGTTTGATGACAAAGCCCTTGAAAGTCTTAACTTTTTGACTCCAGCACTGCGGACTCTGAAGTCCTCTCTCACCCGCCTCTTGAGTGTGAGGGGCTGTGGTACAATCTTTAGCTTTACTTTGTTGCATGAGAAATCAGTTTGGAACCAAAGCTTCTGAGAAAGAGATGCTTCCCTGTTTTTGAGGACAAGTTAAATCACGAACCGCTTTATTGAGAGCCAGTTGGAGGTAGCATACTGCTGGCAATTCCAGACCATTTAAAAACAAAAGTTACGGCTATTAATTTTTGAAGCTACAAAAGCATGAATCAACATTATAGCAGTGTCAGTACCTCAGTAGGGACTGGTTTCGCCTGAACTATGGCAGCAAAATAAATGTTTGCAGATTGTTTTGACAGAATGTCATCTCCTGGGCTTTGATTTATTCTCCGGCAACCTTACTTTTAAACATTTATTAATTATTTTTATTAACATATAATGCATTATTTGCCCCAGGGGTACAGGTGAATCGTCAGGCTTACACACTTCACAGCACTCACCATAGCACATGCCCTCTCCAATGTCCATAGCAACCCTCAGTTTGTTTTGTGAGATTTTTTTTTTTTAAGATTTTGTTTATTCATTTGACAGACAGAGATCACAAGCAGGCAGAGAGGCAGGCAGAGAGAGAGGAAGGGAAGCAGGCTCCCTACTGAACAGAGAGCCCGACGTGGGGCTCGATCCCAGGACCCTGAGATCATGACCTGAGCCAACGGCAGAGGCTTTAACCCACTGAGCCACCCAGACACACCTGTTTTGTGAGATTAAGAGTCTCTTATGGTTTGTCTCCCTCCTGATCCAATCTTGTTTCATTATTTCCCTCCCTACCTCCAACCACCCCCCAGCCTGCTTCTCAAATTCCTCGTATCAGGGAGATCATATAATCATTGTCTTTCTCTGATTGACTTATTTGGCTCAGCATAATACCCTCTAGTTCCATCCACATCGTTGCAAATGGCAAGATTTCATTTCTTTTGATCAGCAGCCTTACTTTTGAAACAGAGTGGCTGCACTTGAAGTAGAGAAGAAAATACTCCCCCTGAACCTTTCTGGGTCTTAGCAGATAACTCTGTTTGCAAGCATTTGTAATGTAGAGCTGCAAGTATTTTCAGTAGGAACTAAATATGTTGCTAAGAGATGTGTCTGTAAACATCTATTTGACATATTTCACCATGGCAGAGATTAGGGAAATGGGCCCACAAAGCAGAGTGGTCAGCTGGTCACCAGTGGTACAGCCTTTTTAAAACACAGGTCTCATGTGTTTTAAAGCTCTCTAAACAAGGCTGTAAAGTGGAAAGGTATTTTCTCAGCTAATGTACTGAATTATTCTAAGCACTTACTGACCCTTGACAGATAGTCTTGAAAATTGTAATGTTCCTTAGCTAATTTTTATGGGACACTTTTTTTTTAAACTTCTAAGATTTTTGAATGTGTGTATGTACTGTTAGTTGATTTTATTCTTATTTTTCAGTATACACCCATCATGGAAGCTTAAACCCATGCAAACCCTAGGGGAGTTTTATTCCTGGAATGAATGTTTTCTAAGGAAATATATTTTTAGGGTAAATACCCAGTAGTGTGATTGTTGGGATGTAGGGTAGCTCTATTTTCAACTTTTTGAGGAATCTCCATACTGTTTTCCAGAGTGGCTGCCCCAGCTTGCATTCCCACCAACAGTGTAGGAGGGTTTCCCTTTCTCCGCATCCTCGCCAACATCTGTCGTAAGATACAAACGTAGTGATCCGAAGGGGCATGTGCACCCCAGTATTTATAGCAGCAATGTCCACAAGAGCCTAACTATGGAAGGAGCCTAGATGTCCATCAACAGATGAATGGATAAAGAAGATGTGGTATATATACAATGGAATACTATGCAGCCATCAAAAGAAATGAAATCTTGCCATTTGTGACGATGTGGATGGAACTAGAGAGTATTATGCTAAGCAAAATAAGTCAGTCAGAGAAGGACAATTATCATATGATCTCTTTGATATGAGGAATTTGAGAGGTAGGGTGGGGGGTGGTGGGGGGTAGGGAGGGGAATATGAAACAAGATGAAACTGGGGAAGGAGACAAACCATGAGAGACTCTTAATCTCAGGAAAAAACTGAGGGCTGCTGGGGGTGAGAGGGGGAGGGATAGAGTGGCTGGGTGATGGACACTGGGGAGGGTATGTGATATGGTGAGTGCTGTGAATTGTGGAAGACTGATGGTTGACAGACCTGTACTCCTGAAGCAAATAATACATTATATGCTAATAAAAAAAAAAAAAATATATATATATATATATATGAGCATTTATTTATTTATTTATTTACTTATTTATTTGACAGAGAAATAGAGAGAGTACAGAAGTAGGCAGAATGGCAGACAGAAGGAGAGGGAGAGGCAGGCTCCCTGGTGAACAAGGAGCCCGATGTGGGACTTGACCCCAGGACTTGGAGATCATGACCTGAGCCAAAGGCAGCCGCTTAAATGACTGAGCCACCCAGGTGCCTAAAAAAATATGTTTTCAAAGTTGTTTGATGAGCTTGAAGAAAATAATTTCCAAAACCTCTTCATCCATTTTACACAAAACTCTGCTTGTGTCTGTATGCATGTCCTCCTACTCAAAAAGATCTGTAACCTCCAAAGTTAAAACTGACAAATTTATAGGGTAAGTTGTTGGAGCTCTGGGACAGATTTAGACAGCTCTTAGAGCCATTTATAATCAGAGCAAAATAAATTAAAAGGAATAGAATGTGTGAGTTGTTGAAAAGTAAAGGAATAATAGCTCAATCCCAAGTTCAGTGTAGGAAAATTTTTAACACTCATTGGAAGACATTTGGTAATATATAGTGCTTGATAACTTTACAGAAAAAAAAATATACATTGTTATCAAGATTTTAATATCTCTCGCTTCCAAAGAGTTCAACTCAACCGCCAGATACATTTTTGAGATATGGAGTATGGGTTCTTGAAGGGAGCCTTGTGTTCTGCAATAGGGTAGAGATAGAAACAGAGGGGGAAGCATGCTGTAGTAAAAAGAGTATGGACTTAAGGGTCAGCCAAATCCACAACAGCATTCTAAGTCTAGACCCTCCCCCACACCGTTACTAGATCTGTGACTTCAGTAATATATGTAACCTCCTGGAACATGATTCATTTGAATATAGACATAATAATACTCAAGTTATAGGAGTGTATGGAGGTATTTCTTGAAAGATAATAGATATTCCTGGTAGGTGCTATGTACTGATGGATGTCATTATTAACTAATATTTCCAATCAAGTGCCCAAACTAATGCAGATAATACAGTTTAAACTGCTTGGCCACAGAAAAAAGAAAGGAAGCTGAAGAGTCCTTAATAAACCCCAGGTCAGTAACTGTCATTTGAAAGGAGCTTGCAAGTGGTGCTCAGTTGACGGAAGAAGAGTGGAAACTTGTGGCAGTGCAGGATAGAAGTGGAAATTTTGGAAGAAAAGACTGCAGTAATTGTGTAACCCAGTTTACTTATATGTAATTATTTCCCAAATAAGATTGTAAGTCAACTGATTGTTCTCAGTCTTTGATCATTGGAAATAGGACTAGATTCAAGATAGGAAAGAAACTCACTTCTGAAGTGAGCTTGATTTCAGCGTGTGGAAGGATTCATTTTTTTTTTTTTTTTTGACTCAAGTAGGAACATTCCAATTTCAGAGGCAAATTAACCAATGGTCATTCATGGTGGGACATACCAAACAAACATTTCAGAAATGTTTTAATTGTAGTTGATGTTTCTGAAGTGAATCCTTGGAAATAACCATCTAAATGCCTTGGATGAACCACTCTGTAGGAGAAAATTTAGTATCGATCGATTTAATGTCCCAATAATGAAAATTTTAATGTTCAGGCACATTTTATATTAGTGACCAGGAAAAAAATAATTAGGAATTGACTTTCAGAATCCATTTTAGGGGATTCATTTAGCTGAGATCACATGTAACTACTTGCTGGCATTTTTGGGTGTGTTTTAAGATAGGATTAGATGAATACAACATTATAAGAACTGGGTATTGGTCAAGTTTTTGTGTTTTTTTTTGAATACACAAGACAGAGTTCAGAGTTTATTTAATAACCATAATTTATTTTTATGTAAACCAACAATGGAATATGTAAAAATATTTGGGCTCTTGTTTTGAAAAATTTAGACTTTTTTTAGATACCCGGTTAAGGACTGATTTACATGTTTTCTTTTAACTTGAATTTTGTTCTACTGTAATAGAGAATCATACTTCCTAAAATCTGTCTTGGGCCAGAATAGAGACTGGGTGAGTGTATCTTAGGGTCTGACAGTCTTCACATGTGCGCATTTTGCATGCAGCTCAGAGATAACCAATGTTGGTAAATAGTTATTGGGTATCTCTTGGGTTGCTGACTGTGTATTTGTTTTGGAGACAGACACTACTTAAAGAGAAAGTAGATGGTTATCAGCAGGACTGTACATAAAATTCTCACATTCATTGCAGTTAGTCACCCTTGTACCTAGGTTAGTTCTTTTCACTACACATTCTTTTTATCTGTGAACCATCACGCATGCCTTTCCCTTTCTGTCTTTGGAAATCCCCATCCTTATTCATATGCTTTTGCTTCTTTCAGTGAAGTCTCAGCTTTTGAATCATCTCAAGAACTTAGTGCTGACTTAGGTCTCTGGCGTTGGTTATGTGCCTTCTTTACCAACTTTAGGTCCCTGTCAATGAAGTTTATTTCTGTTGCCATGGTTGGTGGTAGATTCATTGAAAAAGGAAGAGTAAATATCCTCCTCATTTTTGCAACTCCTTTATGTATCTGCTGTCTAAATACTCCTAGTGAGTGCTTACTACATATCTGTGCCTAAATAATAGGGGAAATACAGGGTGAGAGTATTGCCAAGGATTGTTTTGTTCCTCCCTCCAAAACTGCCACATACAGCTTTTTCAATCTTGTTGGTACTCTTTCTCAAAGGAAAGATGAGATCAGAAGTGACAGAATGGATAGTACATTAGTAGGTCATTTAATATATTAGCTCCATCTCATATTTCTGAATAGATTTGCATAAGCAGAGGAGCAAAATTCAATTCCACCATCCATGGATGTGCCTTGTAATCTCTTCATTCTTCCGGTTGTTATTACACATCAACCCGATGAGGAAGCTGAGTCAGAGGGTAAAGGGGGATTTGCTCAGATGGAACTGGAGCTGAGCACGGGATCTGGGTCTTACGATTCTGAATCCACGACTGCAGCCAGGATTACTGTTTATTTAGGGTCATGTTGTCTGGAGAGGTGAATTCCCTGTGCTATCGCTGGACATGAGAGCATGTATGGAACCTCATCTGAATCATGAAGCTCCTTAAGCTAAAGATCCATTTCCCTGCAGCTGTGAGAACCGACTGTGAAGACAATTCACTGATCACTTGAGGGAATATGCCAACCTATCAGCAAAGGTTTGCAGGGTCTTTAGTATCTTATGTGAGTCCTTCCTAAAACGTATCAAGAACACTTCCCCACTCTGCCCCCAAACAACACTACCTCTTTAGTTCATTTTCACATTATTAGACAACTTCAGTATTTATATTTAATATTTGCCTTGACCTTTAGGCCTTACTGACTTGGTAGGTTGACCGCGATTCTTCTTCTGGTCCCTTGAGGATTGCTATGTATAATTGCTGGCTTTGGCACGTGTACTTTGACTTTTCTTGCTTTTCAGGCCCAGAGCACCTTCTCTTGACCTAGTAGGTGTTCCCTGTCTCATTCTTTATATCCCTCTGTATCTGAATCCCAGTGATCCCAGTTTGCTAGTGGCTTTTTCCCACATAAGGAAGGCAGCAGAGGGATTTGCACAGTTTTCAGGTGAATATCTAATCTCTGCTTTAGAAGGATACTAAAGCATTTAATGAGCATAATTCTAGGTAAGACAGATTTGAGCTTATGTAGTTCTTGAAAAGTGTGATAAATTGACAAATGTTATTTCTAAACCAGTGTAAATTAATTTGTGATTGATCTACAGAAGGAGTGGTCTGGGAAGGCAAAGAAACTTTAAGTTTGATGATTGATACGTCATTAATTGGAAATTCTGCATCCAGTTAAGGAATAACCATGCCTTACACATCACCACAAGCTGTAGAAGTGACTAATTCTCTGCCTGTCCTTTATGGACAGGAAGCCGTTAATAATGAATTGCTTTTGAAGTGGCACTCATTTACTTCCCCTGATAACTGAGGTTATCTCCAGATGACTCAGAGTGTTATGTATAGGTTCTTTATGTAAGGGATTAAGAAATGTTGGATGGGAAAATTATACTGAAAACATACTGTGTTGAAAGGGCAATTCCTTTACTCTTACTTGTATTATTCTGTGAAGGACAGAGATAGCTGAGGTTGTTCCTCGCACACCTTCACAGGAGACCGGAGTCCCCATCCAGCCCACATCCACACTCTGATCTGTGTTTGTCATCAGCTTTGTGTACTATAGCAATGTGGATAGCTTGAAAGGAAGTTTATTGATATGACAAATGGTGCTCCTCTGTTCTAAAATAGTTCTAAAAACTAAGCGGATTCCATTTTGTTACTTGTTGAAAATGGATTTAACAAATCCCTATTGATATTTTGGGTGAGTGTTTAATGAAATAGCATGAAAATTTAGGTGTTTATATTAATTAGGCTTTTGTCATTTATATGCTATTATTGAAGAGGTTGAACTCAGGTTTTACAAGTGGCCTTTTAGATTCTGCTGTGATTTTGAGAACATTGTTGGCCAGTGGACATGTGTTGCTTGTTGTCTTCCCTGCTATACTCTTTTGGGAAGGTAAGACAGGGTAAATGAAGAATTATGTTCTCTGAAAACACTGAAACTAGAAATGTCGAGTGGATAGTGTTGGAGGACCTGTTAAATAATTTTTTCTTCACTGAGGTTGTAATTAAGAGAGGTTGGGGCCCAGTGCCACCCTACTAATTTTGGATCCTCAACTCAGAGAAGACTTAAATAAGGCAGAAAAGCTTATTGTAGAATCTTACTGGCATTTCTGTATTATGTTCAGAGTTTTATAAAAATCTTCTGAACATTGATGTATCTATGGGGAATGAGACCATTTTTTCTTTAGAAAGAACTAACATATGTGTGATGTTTCCTTGATTCCTGCATTGCCCTCCTCCCCTTTTAAAATGGGATTTTATATATTATATATATATAATATATATAAATATATATTAAGCATATATAATAAATATATATTAGGTATATTAAGTATTAAGCATATTAAATATATAGGTATTAAATATATATATTAAGATTTTATTTATTTATTTAACAGAGAGAGAGAGCACACACAAGCAGGGGGAGTGGCAGGCAGAGGGAGTGGGAGAAGCAGGCTCCCCACTAAGCAGGGAGCCCGATATGCGACTACATACCAAGACCCTGGGATCATGACCTGAGCCAAAGGCAGATGCTTAACTGAATTTGCCACCCAGGTGCCCTCAAATGGGATTATATTTTGAGTCACATTTTCTCATTATTGCTATCCAGGAAAGATGGATAGAATTTTTTTGGCAATGTGGGGATGAAGTCAGACATTCTAAAGATTTTTTAAGGCTTGGTGCCTTTATATTCTTATGCATTTTGAAATCCTCTGTGGGAGGGACGATGTCTTCTTTGCTTCTGGAGTCATCTAATGGCAGCATTAGTATGGTGGTTGTGACACTAATTTTGGAACAATAAATTTAGCTATTTTGTATAGAAAGTAGTTGCACTTGAGCAAGTCTGTAGAATTTATTTTGGGAATCTTGAAGATTTCCTAATGTTGATGAAAATTAGGTCTGACTTTAAAAACCTCAGGGTATAAATTGTGCTGATAATTGTTCTGAGTTGAACCTGGGGAAACTGCTGATGTGTTCACTCTTAAGCAGAGTGATTCATCATATAAACCTTATCATGGACAGCTCTGGCAGAGCAAAGAGAAGTGAAGTAGGGAGTAAAGAAATTAAAGGAAAATGGAGATGAGAGCTGTGACCTGCATTAGGAATGTTGAGGTCTTTTAGGAAGAGGTTGCTTGGTCGTCATATTCTTTGCCATCTTAATTAATGAGTGAGTTCCTATATACAGAAAGCATCCTACCTTTCCATCTTACCTTCCTACCTACATGAAATCCCTCCCCACTGTCCACATTCTTCTGCACTCATGGGATTATCTTTAGATATGTGTGGCTGCTCAGTCTGTTAGCTTTAGATCCATGGCCAGTCCTGTTACATGGCTCAGAATTGGCTGTTAAGAGTCCCTAGTCAGCAGTGAAGGCATTGCTGGAGGGCTTTGTTTTGGACATATGTGAAGAAAGATAATCGAGATTCTGCAGTTTCAAGTATTGTAGGGAAGTATTCGACACTAATTTGACATGCCTGTCCTCAAGTTAGCAAGTAAAGATACCTTAATTGGTTTGTTTTTCTTATAATAATGACATTAATGTTAATTTTAGAAAATTTGTCGATTACCCATAAGCAAAATGAGGAAAGTAAGAATCATCCATAATTCCATCATTTAGGGATAATAATTGTTAACATTTGGTATATCCTTCTGGTGGTTTTTATCTGTATATACTGTGTAAATCAGTAAGCCTTTGGGTTGAGAATGCTAGAAAGCCAAATATAACTGGATTAAATAGGCAAGAATTTATCAAGAATTTATTGGTTGACTGAAGGAAAGTCTGGGTATAGCCAGCTCTTTGGGGAAAGTGATTTGATCTGAACAAAAGATTAGAAAAAATGCTAAACGCAAGAACCAGAAGTTAATTCTTATTCAGATACATAAGGCATTAGGTACCTTTTAAGTTTAATGCTCTGGTAGTTAAACATGAGTAGATGGACATGGTCATAGGAATTCCTCTCCTTTACTTGAATCCTTACGATATCTGGTGGGTGTGAAAAGACATAATTTAGGACTTAAACAGGATTGAACAATACTTTGAACTCTGTACTGACTTACCAAATCCATGTGGTCTGTCATGGTATTTCATTCAGATTTCTTGGTCACCTGCTTGCTTTTTTTAAAAACAAAACAAAGCAAAACAAAACAAAAAAAAAAACCCTCTGTGTTGATTTGGCCCCTCAGGGGTTGAGTCCTTGAGAACTTTGGGAGCTGAATTTCTTGGCAGGGTATTGACATTGCCACACTGTGCCCTGGTGACTGTGTCTATAATGTGGTACCCTCCTAGGTGCTTTTGTGGACAGAGGTCATCAACAGTGGGGCTGGAGTCACAAGGATGAATATGTGTGAAATATCCCTTGGAGACCCAACAAACTCTTAGCAGTTGGACTTATTGCTGGACATGTAGTCTTTTGTTACATAGCTGGGGAAGAGTCAGGGAAATTGGTTATCTGTTTCTCTGAGCCCACCTTCCCTGCAAAGACTCAGGAATACCATGCAAACCTGGGTAAATGGAAGAGGGAGAATGATACTGTGGAAAGTAAAGTCCAGAAAGAAAGTAAAAACGTTGAGTTTCACCATTAGTTCGTTTAGTTATGTATTAATCCGTGATGACTCCCATAACAAAATACCATAGCCTGGGTGGCTTAAACAATAGGAATTTATTTCTCACAATTATGGAGGCTGAGAAGTCCAAGATCAACATGCCAGGTGATTTGGTTCGGTGATGAGTGCCCTGGCTTACAGATGGAAGCCTTCTCGTTGTGGTCTTCATGTGTTGGAGAGAAAGAGGGAACAAGGTTTCTGGTGTTTCTTCTCATAGGGACACTAATGCCATGATGAGGGCCCTACCCTCATGACCTCATCTAAACCTAATTACCTCCCAAAGCCCCATCTCCAGGTTCTATCACAGTGCGGGTTCGGATTTCAGTACGTAAATTTGGGGGGACACAATTCAGTCCATAACTGACAAAACAGTGGTTTTAGGTCACTACTGAGGATGCTAAAACCCAAAATGACTGATTGGAATTTTACGTCTTTCTAGTAGAGATACTTGAAATATTGAAATAATATTGATAATATAATTAATATAATTAGAATAATTAATAAAAGACTTGGCAGATGAAAAAGTCTGGAATTTCATAGATAAAATAAATTTATTTGACTGCTAATACCATCACTGAGATGACTTCTTTGGAAATGGCTTAGAACCATTTAAAAGAACACATATTAACACTGACAGGGAGCTTGTTTTAATTTTTTCAACTCACTATGTTGGCAGAAATTATAAAGGAACAAGACAAAATAAGTTGGGGAATGTAAGGGCTATCACCTTTTTGTTCTAAAGAATTTTGAATACCTTATAGATATGACTCAGATCCTGATAATATTATTGTAATGTAAACTCTAGGTAAATTATTTTTATGATTACTTTGAAGAGGAAAGGCTAAGGACACAGGTATTTTCCAAAAATGTCTCACCAAACTCTGGTTCTTCCCACCTTTTGCTAGCTGAAATTGAAGTAAGTAAGATAGTTTGGTAGTATTCAGAAATCCAGGCTCCTAACACTGTTGACTTTCCATAGCTGAATAATAATGTCATGGCATATTAAGGATAATTGTCATAATTGACAGCTTTTCATGTGTGGGAGCTTATTAATACATGGATACCTAAGTATTTAAAAAATTATCCATCTTAATGAATGCTATTTGGCTGTTTCAATTCCTTAGCTAATTGAACAGGAAAAAGTAACCGTCTAATTTACCTGTCTACAGCTTGCCAGCATGTTAAGTCAATAGTCATTTTCTGGATTTATTGAGGTAAAGGTAGGTTAAGTCATGGAGAAAGTTTAGATGCATTGTATAGCTTACTCCAAGAAAACCTGAATTCTATAAAAACAGGTTGTTTGATGCAGTTAATTTGAAGATGGTAATTTGTGGATGACTAATATGAGTTAGCTCTACTGTAGCCCATTAAAGTAAAATCAGACATGTATATATCAGGACTCCTTTGGTTGCAAGTGACAAAAAAATTGTCTTAGATTACTTTAAGCTAAAAGGGAATTATCATGTATGATTGCAAAGTATCTGACTTCAGGCATGGCTGGATCCAGGTGCTTAAATAATGGCACCTGGAACGTGTCTCTGCCTTTGATGTTTACTTTATTCTCACACACACTCTTCCCTTTGAGTTGCAGGATGCCATCTGCACTCAAAGCTTTTATTACCATCTTATTAGCACCTCAGCATAAATTTATTTCTTGGAAACGCCAACAAAAGGTTGACACTTATATACTCTGATTGGCCTGGATTAGATAAAGTGTCCTTTCAAAAATTAATTGCTGTGGCCAAGATTTGGGATATTCTCATTCTCCAGACCTAGGTCATAGCGAATGATTCATCCTTGTTGGACTTCTAAGCATAAAAATGGCTCTTCTAAGGAAAGTGGAATGCTATTATCAGAAAAAGAGAGTAGGGGTGCTGAATGGGCAAGAGCTACTACAATGCATGTGTGTTTTAAAGATTTTTATGTATGTAACTTTATTTAGTGATTTCTTATTTCTTACAGTTATGAATGCAAAATTGAAGTTTGATGATTTTATATATACATTTAAGTATATTTTTAGAGTACTATAATGGTCTAATAATTAGGTAAATCGTGGAAGTTTTAGCAACTGTGGTGTTGATTTATAGACCCTTAACTCAGAATGGAGAGAAATGAATACTTAAAATATAAATCATCTGGTGATAGCACATTGACACTTAAAGAAATAGCTATTTATTTTTATTTTTTAAAAAGATTTTATTTGAGACAAGTGGAGAGGGGCAGAGGAGGAGGGAGAGAGAGAATTTCAAGCAGACTCCCTGCTGAGAACAGAGCCCGATGTGGAGCTCGATACCACAACTCTGAGATCATGACCTGAACTGAAATGAAGAGTTGGACAATTAACTGACTGAGCCACCAAGGGGTCCCAGTTATTTATTTATTTATTTATTTACTTACTTACTTACTTACTTACTTACTTTGGTTTGAGAGCTGAGACTTATCAGATGGTGAATTTTGCCAAGGAGAAAAATACAAAATCTGTACGTCTTCATTTAACCCACAGAGGGGAATTTGCATGTAAACTTGTCCTGCTCAGTATGAGTTGTTCATAATGGTCATTATTTCTATTAAAAAAATTTTTTTTTGGTAGCCTGTAGGGTGGCCCACAGTGGGATGTTTTCCAGACCAAAAACAAAAAGGCACATTCACAAGTTGCCTGTTGGTGGATAGTGAACCAAATGTTCAGTTAACTTACTTTAGGACTATTTCAGGTGCCATTATGATTTCTACCTCTCCTGAAATCTACTACACATGCTGTACATGTACAGTACAAATGCTGTACATTTGCTGATTTCTTCCTCTCCTGAGATCCAGTACATTTACTGTTCATATGGCTTTTTTTTTTTCTTAAAGTGAGATCATCTTTTAGAGAGTGGTGGCTACAAAAATGGGCTTGGAAATAACACGAGTAGGTTTGAGGTTTGAGGTCATATCATTTACTGGTTGTGTGATCTTGGGGAAGTCCCTTAATCTCTTAAATACTCAGTTTCTCTGTCTGTAATATGAGTAGTACAAGAGATTGATAATAATAGATATTTCATATTTTTGTGTGAAACAAATGATATAATAAGTGAAGAGCCCTTAACAGAGTGCCTGGTACAGTGTAAGCATTCAAAAATGTTAGTAATTGCACACTATGTTTTTATTGATAGAATTTTTCTCATTGTCCCTTGAGAACAAGGACCTTATCTTAAAAATATTTTGTGTACTTTCAACAAATAACATAGTGTCTCATACACTAAAAACTAATAAATATTAATTAAGTAATCAAAATGAGAACATAGAACTATACTTCAGGCATTGCTAAGCCTCTGGGAAGGAGAGGAAAGAAGCAAAGAAAGATTTTTTGTGAGAAACTGAGGCAGAATATATATTATGTATTCTTCCATTCATTTCCTTATTCATTCATCCATTCTTTTTTTGTCTAACCTCACTGTGCACAAGGTAGGCACCAAGAGTAGTTGAGGTAAGTGAAGAACCAGATAGGTTGGCTTAGTAATGGTACAAAGACAAAGTACAGCAGTGGATAACCCACAAAACAGTGGATATTAAATGTCTTAATAGGAGTGCAGATTAAATGTTGTGGTCCCTCAGGGTAGGAAGAGATTGCATCTACCAGAGGAAAATAGCTTACTGGAAGTGTTCATTCTTTTCTTTGTGGCTTACTCAATAGGAAATGGTGACTGTATTCTGGTCACTGTGCAGCTAATGTAAAGATGGATTAAGGGGAAGGATGAAACAAGGACAGTTTCCAAAACTTAAGATATTTTCCATTTCAGAGTTCTTAATGTAAGCTTCCTTTTGCACATGGTTATGTTTTTGTGTACTTGACAATGTCCAAGGTTTATTCTTCTGTATATATTTCATTAATTTAATAGTTCAGGTGATGATTAAGTGCATAGTACTGTGTTGGTCTTTAAGGAAATTACATAGATAGATTCTGTCCTCCAGGAGCTTGGTGGTTAGTTGGAGAGAGGTCACATCACCATAGGTTAGGTAATAATGACCAGGCTATATATTTGTTGGTGCTTAAATGATAATTCAGACAAAATGTTATAGTTTGAATAAAGAAGAGAGTCATATTTCTGTGAATGGTTAATATGGGTTATTGGAAAAGATTTTTTACCTGGGCCTTGGAAACCGAGTCAGATTTAGAGAGGAGAGAAAAGACTATAGCAGAGAGGAAAGACGAAAAAAGATCTGGAAATGAGCAAGCGTATTATCTAGTTTTTCCCTTTCCCTTCCCTTCCCTTCCCTTCCCTTCCCTTCTGTTTCCTTGTTTCTTTATTGATTGACATTTGGGTTGCTTCCAAGATTAAAAATAATGGTGCCACATGGCACCTGGTGGCTCAGGTGCCTCTGCCTTTGGCTCAGGTCATGATCCCAGGGTCCTGGGATCGAGCCCCGCATTGGGCTCTCTGCTCAGTGGGGAGCCTACTTCCCCCTCTCTCTCTCTGCCTGCCTCTCTGCCTACTTGTGCTCTCTGTCAGGTAAATAAATAAAATCTTTAAAAAAAATAATGGTGCCACAGATACTCTTGGGTCCATCTCTTTGTTCAGGATTAATTTCTAGAAGTGGACGTTCTGGATCCAAACCCAGACTATTTTGATTTTTAATGAATATTGCTAACTTACACTTTAAAAAGTTTGTATCAACTAATAAGGCCAAAAATTCTATTTCTTTGGATAACTAATAACTCAAATCTTTGCTAACATGATGGGTAAAACATATTTTAACTTTAATTTTTAAGTTTGTGAAGTTTACTTTCTAACTTAGTAATTTTGGTTTCTGGCATTATCCATTTTCAGTTCATTACCTCTTTGAATTTTTTATTTTAACCATATGCTTATTATTAGATTACTCTTTTTCATAAAGAGCAGTCTATTTCTTTTTTATCATTGCACCATCCCATGGAATCTCACCAAAGATCAGAGACAGAGTTTTTAGAGTCTCAGACCTTCTCTCTTAATCTTCAAAAAGTTAGTCTCCTGCCTGCTTCTTTACTATCTATATGGAATGTACTAGAGTTCTCATCTTACTGATATCCTGAGTGGACAAAACTTTTTTTTTTTTTTTTCAGAAGATATGCATAGAGTAATTCATAGTCTCCACTTTGATCTAATTTTCTTTTAACGTTTAAGTTCTAGCTCTTCTGTGTATAATTTATTTCTGACCTTTGGACAAACCTGTCTAGCTCCTATCTGTATAAGCCCTGATTTCAACTCATGATATCAGGGATTCTCCCACTTTGGTGTTTTGGTAGGTATGTAGGTGATAGGTAGATAAGCAGGTGATTTTCCTTGATTAGTATTCAGACAGTGATAGCAAGAAATGTTTCACAAATGATATCTGGTATAATCTAGTCAAGATTAAGCTTAATTAGAGTCTAGTTAAGATTAAGATTAATTAATAAACACATTGTTTAGAAATAGTTATGCTTTGATCTAAAGTCAACAAAAGTCTTTTTTTTCTAACATTAAAATATATAATTGGAGGGCAGGGGGAACCAACTTAAAGTAAATCAGAAAACACCTTCACATTAATCATTCTTTTTATATACTTCAAATTTCCACTTAATACCTTTTTTCCTCTTGGACACCAGAAAGAACACTTGGGTATTCTGGAAGAAGCTTATATTTCCCCAAATCAGTTTCTGAAAAAAATGTGTTATTTTCAAATTCCTGCATGATCCTTGTCACAAATAGTTTAAGATGGCCTGATTTGTTCATGGCTTCCTTATAAGCAGAACTGCCTCCCACTATCCAAACCATGTCCACTTTCTTTGTTAATTCTGGTTGTTAAATAAGTGTTAAGGCATCACCCAGACTTTTGGCTAGAAAATGAGCACCTTGTGGAGGTTCCTTGAGTTCTCTTCTGAGAACTAATTTAACTCTGTCCTTTAAAAGTCCGTTCTTCTAGGGAAGAGAGAGAGTCATGTCTTCCTACCCATAATCACAAAATTCTATTTACCTTCTGGTCATTCTTGGGAAATACCTGAATTCTTTCCTGGATGGGGGTCTGTTCCTGCCTATGCCCGTGTTCTAGGGCAGAGCTTAGCAGATGAACTGTGACGACAGCAGTGAACACCTTTGAGCTTGCTTGTGACGCTGGGGTTCCTGGCTGAGCTTGGTGCAAAATCAAGCAGGTATGTTCTTTGGTCACCAGACATTTCTGGGTTTCTGTGGGAGACAGTTTGGATGCATAGATTAGGGGTCAAAGTGACATGACAGGCACCCTGAGAGTTGACTCTCTACCCAGGTAGGTGTCATTGGAGAGGGGTCCTCTCACACACCATCTCTGATTGGTGGATAGTGGCTACTCTGAGGTCAAGTTCGGTCTCAGCAGGAATGCGTGTGATGTAAGCTATGGCTGCTGGTCGTGGGGAGTGGGTATGGCAGCATTCTTGCCACATATTTGCCTTCCTTCTTGTCAGCACTGGGAATTTGGGAGCACTGGGTCTCCCCAGCCATTGCACACTATGACATTGTCACCCTGCAGGTGGACGCTGGTCAGAGATAACCACACTTAGTAGGGCCCTCTGGGAATTTCTATAGCTACTCGGGAGGGGGGAACCCAAAGCCCCCTGAAAACCCCCAAAACACATTCTAACCAGAGGGCAGAATAAAAAAAGAAAAAAAATCAAGACAGATTAGAGGCATTAACTTGGCTTTGATCTATAGGCCTTCTGTTCTGACAAAGGTGATTGGATTAATTTGACAGTTTTTCTTTCTCTCCCTCATTTCCTGCCTCCCTGTTACCCTTTCTCATTTTTCTCAAGGTTCTCTGTTATGATGAAACTAGGTGAGTTATTACTTACAATCATAATCTATTCATCTGCAATGTAAGTTGATTTTCTGATGTTTTTTCCCCCAGGTATTAAAGTGAGACTAAAGAGGTTTCATTATTTCCCCCTGTTTTTTTATTGGCTGTTTCCCAGAAAGATACACCTTTATGTTCTCATTACTAAAGCTGCTGAATTCACTGAAGTAACATATGCAGAACTTTTGGCTTTTTCTTTCCTACCTTATGTATTTTCAACATACAGCGGCTCCGAGGGCCAATATCTGTGAGCACTTTCTTTCTTAAAGGCTAGGCAGGTTTTGCTAGTAAGGGCTGGCAGTTTTTAAACTAAGTTAAACCTTATATTTTAGATATGATAATTGATCATCATCACCCTATTTTTCAGGTGAGGAACTTGAGGCACAGAGAGGTTAATTAACTTGTCTCAGATCACAGCGCATATAAGTAGCAGAATTTGAATTCAAACCAAAGTAGTTTGGTTCCAGAGTTCTATATGCTTAATTTCAATGCAGTGCTGTGTCTTCAATTTAGCTCATTTCCTTTTGATCCAAATTTACAGGGGGAAAAAAAAAAAGAATTCCTGATATCCTTCATTAGGGAGACTCCCACTTTGCATGTATTTGTGTTAAGAATCATGTTAGAAATTGGGAAGGGTATTTGCTGGTTACAGAGGCTGCCCCTCCCACAGGTCTATATTTACAGTACAGTTGTTGTGGCCTCTTACTTCTAATTCCCAGGGAAGCTTAGAGGAGCAACTGAGGAAAGAAACTTGCTAGAGTTATCAAGCTAGTTTACGGCACTTTCCCTTTCTTGATTGGAAAGGCGTTGCAAGTGTTCATACACAAAAGTTCTGGAACTTAGGTTTTTTCCTCCCAGAGATATTAAGAAGTTTCAGTCATTTTTCCCCTAATTACAGAAATTAAACATACTGTATCCTATATTAATAGATATTGCTATCTTATTTGAATGTCCTGTGAACACAGAACAGTTTGCAGATATTTTTGTTGGTCTATTTACTAATTTGTTCATTCAGCCAATTAATTCTTCACTAACCAAATGACTGGTTAATGTTTGTTGCCCTTTCTGGCATGTATACTTGATAAGAACAAGGATCTTGGTGTCAAGTTTTTTGCTCTATCTTCAGAACCTGAAACAAAGCCCATTTAGTAAATATTGTATGGATGAACTGTGAATACTGCAGAACTGGTCAAAAAGTGAAAGAAAGAACATAGAGCCCTAGAAATAAACTGTATAACAGTTAAAAGGTGTACATACAGGCCGTCTTTGCTTTGCATGGTAGGGCAAAGCCGTAAATGTGACTATTCAAACTGAAATTATACATAACAATCCTAATAATCAGTGGGAGAAGAGAAAATATTTTCCTTTGACCTTTAAAAAATTTTTTGCCAAATCATTAAAATCTCTCTCGCTATTAGTGATAAAGGTATGGAGAAATGAAAAATGAAAAAAAATAGTAAAACTAATATTTAGTACACCCTAATGTAAAAGGTCAGAAATATTGAGATTAAAGTGTTTTATTTCTGTGTAAAGTCTTGTCAGGAGTGGTTTGAATAATGCTTGCCTTCTTCCCGTTGTGCAGCTTTTGAATTGGAGCAAGCATCTTTTCTATGCCCTGATGAATTGCGTAATCCTCTCTAAGTTTGGATCAGCTTCTAGCATTTTCTCCTTTGTGCTTTCCATGTCAAGAAATGTCTCTGAGAGTTTATTTAATGTGAAATGCTTTTTTTCCCCCTCCTCCTTCACCTACTTTTCTTCCTCTTCTTCCTCCCCTTCTTCTCTGTCGTCGTGGTCGTCTTCTTTCTTGGGTAACAAATGCGCAGTGGCCGGTCACGGACAGACTTTGGAAGAACCATTATGATCAGTCACTGATTGTGAAGCGTGTCTGCTATTTACATTGTAATTAACGTCAGAAGAGGTAGCAGTGAAGTTTGCACTTTATGCAGTTACCCACAGTTCATATACTATGCCCACTGAAATTTAAACTATTACTGGGGGACTCTTGTTCTTTAACTCAATGACAGTAACGGAAATTCACACACCTTGGAACCCCGCATGGTGAGGGTTTCCCACAATTCCAGACTTAATTTTATGGATATACGTGTGTTTTTTCTTTACTAAGGTGGGATTACTTTATTCAAACGATTTTGCAACTTTATTTTTCCTTTGGCATTGTATATACGTCAGAAATGATAATCTCGGGGGTATAGCTCAGTGGTAGAGCATTTGACTGCAGAAATGATCATCTCAACTTCATGTTTTATAACTACAAAAATGATCATCTCAACTTCATGTTTTATAACTACATGCTGATTTAATGAATAGTTGTGGTATTCTATATTTAACCAGTCCTCCTTTTCAGATATTTAGTCGTCTTCTGTTTTTCTCAGTGATAAGCAGTGTTGCAGTAGTCACCTCCATCTTTGAAGTAACAGCTATTATTTCTTTGAAATGAATGTCTTTCTAGTGGTAGGAGTACTGGCTCACAGGATATATACACTTTTAAAACATTTCCATATCCTTCTAAATTTCCCTTCAGAGAGAGGTTCCCATTTAGGCTTCTCTCAGTGATGTAAATTGAGAGGCACTAGCGCATGTGTCCTAAATCTGTGGCAACATTGGGATTATGATTTTTTTTACATATTTTCTATTTTCCTAGGTAAAAGTTGTATTTTATTTTAATAATTAATTTTGATTACTAGTTAGGTTGAATATTTTTCACGTGTTTGTAGTATCTTTTGATCTGTAGAATTTCATATTGTCCTGTATTATAGTAGTTTTCAGATGATAGGAATATTCTTGTTTTTAAAAAATTTTTTTTTAAGATTATTTATTTATTTACTGGACAGAGAGAGAGAGCACGAGAGAGCAGGAACACACGCAGGGGAGTGGGAGAGGGAGAAACAGGCTTCCTCCTGAACAGGGAGCCCGATGCGGGGCTCGATCCCAGGACCCTGGATCGTGACCTGAGCCAAAGGCAGACGCTTAACAACTGAGCTACCCAGGTGCCCCAGGAATATTCTTGTTTTATTAGGTCATTTGAGTACACATATTTTTACAATTTGTGTGTATTTTTGTGTATGAGTGTATACATACATGCATACATACATACATATATACGCACCCATAGACACATAAATCTGTGTACCTGGACTATATTCATGTGTATATACCATTCCCGGTTTTGCCCAGGGATTGTAGAGAGTATCTGTGGCCTTAGTTTTGTAATATGATCATCAGTTTCCAAATGCTTTCCTTTTCTTAAACAACAACAACAACAACAACAACAAAAAAAAAAGAAGAGGAAGGGGAAAATAACCCACAACCTGAGGGAAGTCCTAGTTAATTTTTCATTACATGATTTTCAGGAGATAGGGTCAAAAGGAGCTAGTAGGGCATTCAATTATGTGCTTGAGTGTGTCAGAAAAAATATTTTTCCTCAGGTGTACAATATTTTACTTGGGCTTGTTTTTCAAGGGCATTGAGGTGTGACTAAACATTTTTGGGTACTGCCCTTATGTAAAGAAGAGGCCCCGTCTTGTTAAATATTCCTTCATCAACTTTGCCCTCAGCCAGTTACAGGCAATGAGGATCCTGTGAGGACGTGAGCTTTAGGCATTGGACAGAGGGAAGGCTGGCGGGAGGCGAGGGCCTGGGGGAACTCAGGATTGGGGTGCTCTGTTGCCCCTCCCACTGTGTGGAAAAAGTGGTTGGCTCAGGCTGGTTTCTGTCTAATAATTTGGGATGGGTCCTAAGTGAGGAAGGAGGGAAGGTCATTCGGTTGGACCTCAGCTCCTCTGAGGGCTGAAGGTTCTTTGTCACAAGCCACCCAGACCCGGAGCCCTGTCCCGGACAGTGGTGGCGAGCTGAGATACGGTTTAGGCCTGAAGGAACAGAGAAAGGGCTTTGAGTTTTTTCGTGTGTAGGTTGCAGATAAGGGAGGCTCAGCGAGGAGGATGTCCACAGAGAACGTGCCAGGGAAGTCCCACAGCCTCGGGGACAGAGGACGAGCTCGAAGCTACACTTTCCTCAGGGTGGTGCAGCCAGTGTTTAACCGCAGTATTTTCACTTCTGCAGTCTCTCCTGCCGCCGAACGAATCCGGTTCATCCTGGGCGAGGAGGATGACAGCCCCGCGCCCCCTCAGCTCTTCACGGAACTCGATGAGCTGCTGGCCGTGGACGGGCAGGAGATGGAGTGGAAGGAGACGGCGAGGTGAGGCACGGCTGGCCGAGCGGTCCTAACCCGGGGAAGCGAGCGCGGGGCAGGATGGCTGTCTGTGAGCTCCTTTCCCTCACCGCCACGCTTTGAGGAACTGAGGAGCATCATGCTGGCTGGGGGAAGGAGTACAGGATTCTTTTTCTTCTCTGTTGTGCTGATATGGATGCAGGACACCCTTTGTTTCACTGTTGGAGCAGGGGTAACGCTGACTCACGTTGTTACAGCTTTACCCTTCATGAAGAATTAGAAGTACATCCATTCCTATGCGATCTAGTAGTAAAGTATCTTGAAGAGATAAACGCAGGCACCCAAACGTGATCGCCTAGAAATGTGCGCCTGCAGTCTCCACCTGCCGAGGTGTCTTGTGGAATCACCTCTGATTTGTTACCCATTCCCACTTGGGAGGGAGGTTGCAAAGACAGGGTTTACCCACAAACTTGCCGTTATTTCCAAGGAAAAACCTATCCTCTTTTAAGTGTATGCAAAACCAAGTAGAAGTTTCAGATGAATTTGGGGTTTAGAAACCCGAGTTCAATGTCAGATTCTGGCCCCTGTTTGCTGCAGAGCACTCAGTGTCTCAGGACTCGTGATTTCATCAATAAAAAGTGGATAATAATACCTACTACACATATATGTATGTAATCCAAGGTATGTAATATATATTTATGTATGACTTAGTATTTGTCCAATTATATCAGGTATTTATATACATGCCTATCTATATGTATATTTGTGGAGATATCTTGTAAATTGCTAAGCACTGTGGGAATATCGAAGGTTTCATTCATCTCATGATAACAGAGCTTTTCTTTCTTTCTTCATATGGATTAAGTTATAAACTCCACGCCATTTGGTCTAGTCTTGGTTTTGCTGCTGACTGGCTGCTTCGCTCTGGGCCTCTCATGCCCTCACCCATCTCCCTGAGATGCGTGTTCTCTTCTGCCCCGTGAAGGTGATACTGCCTCGCGTCTCCATAACTTCATGCACAGTTTATAGCTTTAAAGTTCCATCCCTCTGGGGTGCCTGGGTGGCTCAGGGGGTTAAGCCTCTGCCTTCGGCTCAGGTCATGATCTCAGGGTCCTGGGATCGAGCCCCACATCGGGCTCTCTGCTCAGCGGGGAGCCTGCTTCCCCTCCTCTCTCTGCCTGCCTCTCTGCCTACTTGTGATCTCTGTCTGTCAAATAAATAAATAAATCTTTAAAAACAAAAATAAAGTTCCACCCCTCTGTGTGTACTAGTTCAGTTGGTTGTGACTGGAAGTGCTACTTTGATTCATATTTTCTTCTTGAAATTCTGTGCAAGTACCTCTCATAGAGTAGAATTCAAATATAGCTTTCTGCTTTTTCTTTCAGTCCAAGGTGGACTATATTTCATATGACCTCTGGTCTCCGAAAGGTGGAGAAGTGACAGTTCACTGTGTAGGTAATTAAACACTGAGTGAGATGGACTAGAACTTTCATGTAAGCTTCTTACGATGAAGATAATTTTGAATACTTTACCATCCTTAAAGACTTTATTTCCTTGGGATGCCTGGGTGGCTCAGTTGGTTAAGCAGCTGCCTTTGGCTCAGGTCATAATCCCAGCGTCCTGGGATCGAGTCCCACATCAGGCTCCTTGCTCGGCAGGGAGCCTGCTTCTCCCTCTGCCTCTGCCTGCCATTCTGCCTGCCTGTGCTCGCTCTCTCTCCCTCTCTCTCTCTGACAAATAAATAAAATCTTAAAAAAAAAAAAGACTTTATTTCCTTGAGAACACATGTGTCATTTTTGGTGATGTTATTAGTCCTTGAGATACTGAATTGTTGGAGAGAATGTGTGGTGGGAGTACGCCATGTGTTGGCAGTGGGAGAGGGGAGGCTGTCTGGGAGAAACATGCTCACACCAGGCTATACTCTATAACTTCTGTATAGGACTTGCCACAGTTACTACCGCTTCATTCAATGTAAATGCGATATTACTATTTTCATTTTGTCTCCTTCATTACACTAATTCATCTGAAAGCAGGGACCATCATGTCTGTCTTTCATAACTGTGTTCCCAGTGCCCATAATAGGTGCTCAGTAATATTTGTTGAGTGTGATTAGTTGAGAATTGATTGCCTTAGAAACAGCTGCTCTAAATATCATACTTTCTTAGATACTTTCCTTGACCAAAGCTGGAGTTTATGATAATTCTTCTTTTTCTGACTGATGGACAGTTGAATGCAGACCCAAGGTACCTAGTGCACCATGGATAAAGCTCAGAAGAGGACCTGTGTTTGAAGTTTCAAACTAATTAATCAATATGCTGTCTATTACTGTGATATGCTATCAGCTATATATCTACAGGTATATGGTATGCTATCAATAGCAGTTCGTTGTCTTGCTAAGCTTCTTTCCTTATATGTTCAAAAACACATAATTGGATGGCTAATACAATTCTCAAAATAACGTGTCTAAAATTGAGCTTCTTATCTACCTGCCTCAGGTCCTCTCCTCCTGCAGTGTTCCCACCACAATGAACAACTCACCTTCATTCTTCTAGTTGCTCAAGCCAGAAACACTGGGGTTTTCCTTGATTTCTGTCTTTCCCTATACCCCTTACTCAATCCCATTGGTAAACCCTATTTGTTTTACCCTAAAAAATATTCAGATATTCAGAATCTCATCCCATCTCACGTTCAGTACTGCCACAATTCAGGTCCAAGCTGCCAGATTATTGCAAAAGCTTCCTAATTAGTTCATCTCTCTGCATCTGCACGTACGTCCCTCATGAACAATCCACCAGGATCTCTTTGACCTTATCTCCTGCTTTTCTCCCCCTTGTTCACTCACAGGCCGGTCATGCTCCTGTGCCAGGGATATTGCACTTGCTGCTCCCTCTGTCTGAAATGCTCTCCCCCACTCTGCCCCCCAATTATCTGCATGGCTCATTTTCTCACCTTCTTCAGTCTTTTTTCAAATATTACTTTCTCAGTGACTGTCGCATCTAAAGTAAAAAAAGTCCCCCAAAACTCTCTAACCTCTATCTTCCATTGTGTTTTCCTTGGCGCTTATCACCATTTAGCATAGTGCATATCTTGTTATTTTCTCTTCCCAGTAAAATTAAAACTCCATGAGAGCAGGGATTTTTAGTTGTTTTGTTCATTGTTATATCTCTATTGCCTCTAACTACCTGGCACACTGTCCATGGTCGAGAAATTAGCTTCACCTAAATCCTGTTGGAAGGTTGGAAGGTGATTGTGCCTCCAGAAGTGACTCAGAGTTTTACTAATCTCTAGCTCCCTACAACATACCCCATTTCAGGATGTTTTTGCAGTGATGTCTGACTGCCATTTATGATGTCTGGTTTCCAGAGATGATAGGCCCCCCCACCATTAAAAACTCTCAAACCTATCAGACTAATAAAAGTTTAGTACTAAGAAGGGTTTCATTTTTATATGAAAATGTGCTATGACTATTTTTCTGGCTGAGATAAAATTGAGATCTTTGCTTTTCTGTGAAAACCCAAATTTATAGAATTTTATTCCATAGAGAACTAACCCACTAGCCTTCTCTAGCTTAATGTAATATATACTGGGAGCCCACACCCCCACAGAACACAGTACTACCCCTTTTAATGTTCTGTACTTTTTAGGTAGCAGATGATTTGATTTGACCAAAAATATCCTCCATTGATTCCCAGCATTACTGTAGTTTCATTTCTAGTCATGAAGTTCAGGTTAAGCTCTATGTCTCAAAAAATAAATAGAATGGTTTCAATAGTAGGAAAATTATCCTGATTTAAGTCTTGGAAGGCACAGTAGTCATGTAAAACTATGAACAAGGGAAGTCTTTATTTATATGAAGTCTCAAGTTCAGCCAACTCTACCACCCCCTTTTTTCACATCTTTCCCTTGCTTTTCCCTTTCCTACAAATTAGAACTTTGGATTTTTATTGGCTTTTCCAGCATAAAGCACAAATTGAAGACTGTGCAAAGGAGAGAATGATTAGACCTGAGTAGAGTATTTGATCAGTGGAATGCAGAGAATACTCTTTTATTTTTTTTTTTTTTAAAGAGTATTCCTGAGTGTTAGGTTATTTGAATGCTGACATTTAGTAACGTAGCAGTAACTATAAGGGAGTAATTGGTATTAGTGAGGAAGCTTTGTCCTCCTTGTTAAGAATTTCTAGGTGGCAAGGCATTAGCTAATAGGTTTATGACATGAACTGGTGAAAGGATAAGTCATGGTCCAGCTTTGTTGTTGGCCCAAAGCCAAGAAGAAGGGCTACTGCTACACCACCCCCCCCAAGCTCTTTATTTCTTTGAGACAGTGAAGTCTCTGTAAAAATGATTATTGGCTTTCAGTTTTCCTTCAGTGAATAATAGATGAGTAATGTTGGACTTCACTGTTAGAAGAATATATGTTAAAGGTCAGTCCCCCAATGTGGTTTAGTTTTTGTTGCCAAACCTGGGTAAAAAGGAAAATTGTCACAAGTTTCAACACAACAACCGGCCAGCAAAGGAAAAGGGTATTGATGTTTTAGTTCCAGTGGGACAGCACAAATGAACACCCATTTGTGTTTCTGCTTGGCAGAATGACCCAGCCTGCTTCTGGAAAACCTGATTCCAGGGCATGACCGCCAAGCACAGACATGCGTGCTTACCCTGGGAATTCGGAGAGAGATTGCTCTTTTCCCAATCTCCACCGACTTCTCTGTCTTTTCTCTACTGGATTACTTTGGAACATTCCATTTCAGAACAAGTTTATTTCTTCTGTAAGAAAAAGGCTGAAGGAAAAGGAGTCTAATCATCTGTGTAATTATAGGAGTCACATATACTGCTTTGCAGTAAATTTCACAGTTGATCTAGAAATTTGAGAGTTTTTCTTAAAAACATAATTTATCCCAGATACATACTAGCATTGGCTTATCTTATGTAATGAGGCACTTATTAGTTAGCAAGAAATTTATTATTTTAATAGTCTTATATAGTTGGATTATATTCTAGGGCAAAGGTCATATCTATTTTCCACTGTAAAATTGGCTTGTTTTTCAGTTAGAGGTCTTGTCTTTTCTTAATTATATTTAATCATATGATTGGAAAGTTGCAAAATTCAGTGACTCCCAGTGGGCCTTCTATTTCTTCAATAAACGAGTGAAATGCTGTTTGGTTGGCAGTCACTCAGGGAGCATTAAACTGCAGTGTACTTTCTTCTTCTTCTAAGACCTTGAAATAAACTTTACCTAATAAACTCTTCCTCCAAGCTTACAACAGTTTTGTATTTGCAAGCATTTAAAAAGCTAACTTCTGAAATTAATTTTCCTATAACATGTCAAGTACCAAAACAAAAGGAAAAGTAGGAAACTTATTGCAATTATATTGTTATTCATTGTCACCATGAAGGGTAGAAAGTAGCTTATAGTACATTTCACAGTAAAAATGTCTGTTTTTTTTTTTTTTAATGTAATTACATGGTTCTAAGGCACCTTAACAAATTTGTTGGCACTCGGGTAGACTGAACTTTGGTACCTTTGCCTTAGCCTTTTCTTTAATGGGTTCTGATTTGAACTGAGTAGTTTTCAGGTTTTTTTCAAATTTGTCCTTGATATGTGAGGAGGATAGACATAGCATGTATAGTTTCTGGAATGAAACTGCATGCAAACAATCTGCTTAAATGGGCAAACCATTACTTTATGTCTGAAAGCATATGTTGGAAGTATACTCTGTTCCTTGAAATCAGAGCAATGCATTTTAAAGGAATTTAATAGCCATTATCCCAGACTTTCCCTTATGTTGTTAGCTGTGCTATGATATGACATCATCACAACATTCAATATTTACTAACCTCAAAGTGAAATAGATGCTAAACTGAACTATGAGATAATGCTTATCCCTTAGGAATGTAGATTCTAAGAACCTGGCTAGTTTTGAGATTTTACATTTGCATTCCTTTATGATTAAATCTTGACCTAAAGGGCTGGTATATTCCAGGAGGGTGAGTAATGCTATTCCATAAATCCAAGCTGGTTGGGATTTATGATTTCTAAATGTACTGTTAAAACCTGTTTAAAGTCATATTTAAGTCTAGTCAGGTTGCCTACAATGCAGACTGTGGGGAGGAATGAAGCTAATGATTGGTCATAAGAGAATGAAGTCATTTTGCTCCTTTTTGTCTTTTTAAAGATTTATTTATTAGAGAGAGAGAGAGAGAAAACACAAGTTGGGGGAGGGGCAGAGGGAGAGGGAGAGAAGCAGACTCCCCACTGAGAGCAGCGACACAGGGCTCAATCTCACGACCTTGAGATCATGACCTGAGCTGAAACCAAGAGTTGGAGGCTTAACCAACTGAGCCACCAGGGTGCCTTACCCCTTCTTATTTACTTAAATTCAATTAGACCAATATATAGTACATCACTACCCCTACCCTTTTTTTTTTAAAGAAAATTTTATTAAACTTACATAGTTTGGACAGTTGAGAATGATGGCAGAAAAGAGCCGCTGTCACATATATATGTATTTGGCGATGCAGATTTATGGCAACTGACAGGAAGGGGGGACTCATTCAGTAGAAATAAGGGGGAAGTGAAAGCTGTGTAAAATACTCCCTTTACTGACTTTCTAGCTGGTTTTTATTATTTATCTTGGGTTTGAATCCTATGACCTAAGATTCTATCCCTCAGCTATTAAGAATTCTCTCAGGAATAAAAACAAGGAGTCACTAGACTCTTTATAGATAACATCCTTATATGTAATCCTGACATGGTTTTATGTACTGTAGAATATTTTAATATGCTAGAGTCTTATCTTGAGTAATAAATTATAACATCAAGTATAAATATGATTCACTATGATGTATACCTGAAACTAGTAGGTTATTTTATGTCAATTACTTACTTCAGTAAAAATACTCTTCAAATTTATTTTATTTTACTTTAAGCTTTGATTTTAATTCCAGTTAGTCAATATACAGTGTTGTATTAGTTTCAGGTGTGCAGTATAGTGATTCAACACTTCCTACAACAGCTGGTGCTCATCACAAGTGCCCTCCTTAATCCCATCACCCATTTCACCCATCCCCCAAGCCCCCCTCCAAAATTCTTTGAAAGAAAAATGTGATTATAATGTATGTAATAGTTATCAGCAAACATGGTTTAAGATTGTGTGAGCAAGCATGAAATGATGATATACCTGAAGTTAATCAGTGAAATCAATGCTGTAAAATGATTACTCTTGAAATAACTCCAGTTACCTTTTATCTTCTTTTGGCAAATCCATAGAATTCCCTAAGAGTATGACATAAAATTGTCATTTTTCTTCCCTTTCTATTTCTGGGGGACTAATAATAGCCAAAGTGAAGAACTACTAATTTAATTACACAATCATATGAATATTAAGGGTCTTTTTATTCTCTTTTGGGATGTTTCTACTTTTATAGAGAGAAACAAGGTCCAGTTCTGAAGTTTTACAACTTTGGTGGTGATGTGGGCTTTTTAACTTGTGAGGAGAGTATGTAAAAATCTCCATTGTTTACCTTTTAGGGGGATACAGAGGAAAGGAAGAGGGTCTGGGAGTTGAGGGTGAGTTTGGAGATAAGGGGATCATTGACATGTGGGAATGCCCTGGCTAGAAGAGGCTTCTGTGAGGAGTGCAGGCAGAGGCTTTGGATATGGCTTAAATAGTCACAAGAGTATTGAGCTTCATTAAAATTCTGAATTTTCTTTGACTCTATGGCTGATCTCTTGATCTGTTTTCACTCCTGGTTCTACTAATTTTTTTTTTTTTTTTGCCTCCTCTGTGGGTGGTGAGCAGTCTATAAATAATACCTTATGTAGAGCTTCCTCTGATCTCTGCCCTTTGTTCTCATCTTTAGTGAGCTAGGTGAGCGTTTAGCTTTTTCTAGGAAAACATTTTTAAATCATTAAACCTTTGGGTGAAGAACGTAGGAAAACAATTTTTTAACCCCCTCTGCATCTTTTTCAATATCTCTCAGACGGTTTGAAGGGAGAGAAAGAAGCATTTTTCTTTGGGTCACAATGAATAGCAAAATGATGATGCATTCGTGTTTTCCTTGAGCAGTGTAGAAAATATCTGCAACAAGTGAGATATAAAGACTGTCAAATGTGTTTTGTTTTCATTTCCATTAAACTTTTTAAAAAATGCTCTATATTGCAAAGTTATTGAAACATCTAGGAATCTTAGAAAGAAAAAAACTATGAAAGTGGGCTATTTGTTCCATTGCTAAGATTAATAGGAGATCTATTATCGGATAGATGTGTTGTTCATTGAACTTGTGTATGTTTAAACACATGTGGAGCCAGACTTGAAGGGTAAAGGTTCCATTATAATCTCAGTGAGAAGGGAACATGTGTCAGCTGGGAAGTAGAGAGTAAGACATAGCTGCAAGTGCTGGACCTCTTTAAGCGTTAAAGGGGAATTTTACATTAATCTGACCATGTCATACACCAGGTTTTTCAAATAATTAAGATAAATATTGGTTCGTAACTGATATTTCAACTTACATAAACTTGTCTTGTGAAGTCACAACAGAATTCTCACAATGGTGGTTATTTTTACACAGTGTGGGGTTTCATGGAGAATTTTAAAATGCACATTTTTCCCATGTTATTTTAAAAAATTTAGCAAAATAATCATCTTCGGGGATTTCATGGTTACATATAGACAGATATAAAACCAAGGATGCTTCGGATCCTTTTGGTTTATTTTCTTTCTCTCTAATACCAGGGGAAGGAGAGTCTAGTGACTCTGTTTGGTGTATTTATAAAGGTAATGCAATTAGAGTTATAATAAGCTTTTAAGACTTCACAAAAGGAGACATTTTGGAAGTGCTTGCTGGTGGGGGTGGAGATGGAGGGGTTGATGTAGCTATTTCTAGAGGAGGTTGGAGTACTTTTAATTGCTGTTCATTAATCTCATGTTCCTAGGTGGATTAAGTTTGAAGAAAAAGTGGAACAGGGTGGGGAAAGATGGAGCAAGCCCCATGTGGCCACATTGTCCCTTCACAGCTTATTTGAGCTGAGGACATGTATGGAGAAAGGATCTATCATGCTTGACAGAGAGGCGTCTTCTCTCCCACAGTTGGTGGGTAAGTATGTTGTTTTAAGTTTTTATCATTTTTTTTTTAGCTTTACCTAACTATCTATGGTAGATGAACTATCTCCATTCAAGCCGATGGCTTCTAGTGTAAGCAGAGTTGAATATCCTATAACACTTATTTTTGCTCTTTTTTATATTATAAGACAAGTAAGGTTTATTGCAGAAGATTTGGAATATACAGACAAATATTGAGAAGAAAATGAAAAAAATCATCCATCATACCTCTGTAGCCATTGTTAACATTTTGACATGTTTCCATCCAGTTTTTGTTTCTTGGTCTTCTCTCTATTGCTTTTAATTTCTCATGTTATTTTTATTGGGAATCATAATGTATATGTCCAGATTTGCATTCACCTCCTAAACTTATTAGGATAAGGTCAATATCACCCATCCTTGGTTACATTGAATGGGGGACTGAAGACTAGATTTCGAGGATTCCGACCTTGGACATTGCACTGAGCTTCTCTGGGCCTCAGTTTTATCATCTGTAAAATAGGGCTTCAATCCTGCGTAAGAAGGGAAATCATCTAATTGCTGGCTTGGGGCTGCCTTTGTAGGTGGAAGTCAGAATCCTTTAACTGTACGGAAGGAACGTTGTGTGGGGCAAGGAGCCAGCAGAACCTTATGGGTTGGTGACTCAGTCATGTCACATTGGTGCTGAGTGTCAGTTATATAACCACCACTGAGTCCCTGAACCTCATGGTGCAGGGCTGCATTGGTACCATTTGCAATTAGTGTCGTGTAGTGAATGTTAACTCACCACATTGAGCATCTGGGGCATACGTTACTACCTCCCAAACAGCAGTCATTGTTTTCATTTTCTGACAAAAGCCTGGCCTAATCTGCCTTATTATCCTTCAGATCCAGGTGTGAAGATCAGGTTTTTCTCAAAAAGAAGTGCAGAGGTTCTGTTTGGCATTCCTAGGAAAATTTATTAGCTAGATGACCACTGGACTTACATGGATGACTACACTTTCATCTGCAGGGTACCTCCTTTGGGATTATGGGGAACAGGTTGTGGATTGTGGCCCCCTAGAAAGTGGCCAGTGTAAAATTCTTGTGTGATTTCAGACTTACTACAAAATTTCTTTGAATATCTGTAGCCAAAAGGCTTGCCTATGACGTTTCCACGTGTGTGTGTGTGTGTGTGTGTGTGTGTTTTACAGTGAGAAAGCGATAGCATTTGTATGGGAGGAAAAGATTAGTTGTCAAACGAGGCATGTATCTTTCTGATGTATATGCATCTGATTCTTGTTCAGAGAGCTTGTTAGTTCCATTTGCAAAGAAGTCCTACACTTTTCATGAACCTGAGCTGCTTAAGGTACAAGTGCAGAAGAGGAAAGGGCTAACGGGAAGAAACTCGGTGGACAGAATTAATTAGTTCATACACGGATTCAGCAGTGGTGCAAGAGCTTCTGCAATGTGCCAGACGTTGTTCTGGGCCCTGGAATTAGGTTTGCAAATCTGTCACTTTGTAAATGGGGTAAGTGTACAAACCGCATCCACATAGTTAGAAGATAATATAGGGAATAATCTCTATGTAGAGTTTTTCATATTTGACAAGGCAAGTGAGGCTGAAAATGGATATTTGGACATATTCTTGTGCCCAGAGAAGATGAGCCCATCCACAAAGACAGAAGCAGACAGAAGGGATGGTTTTCTGAGTGATTTATTTTACTTCAGGGGAGATTGTTACTCAAAAAAAATATCATGGTTAGCAAAAATCCATCCAGTTTTTTTGAGTGAGAATTGCAATTTGTGTGTGTTTAGACTTTAAGAACTAATCTGGAGCAGAGATGTCTGAAATTAGACAAGTTGAAGAAAGAAGTCGGTATTCGTGAATGCTGGGTAAAATGGAAATTAAAGTTGTGAGTGGGCAACACGTAGACAATCTCAGGAGAGAATGTGTATTGTAGTTTAAGGGTCACTAAAAATGTCCCAATATAAGAAAGGAGGACTTGGGCTTTTCTGTACAACTGCCTTTTGGGTCTTTAGTACCAGCAAGAGCCCTCTGAAGGAGCTTCTGCTCATCAGCAATTGACTGACCTTTTCCATGCACTAGAAGAGAGAATCCCACATTGTACTGGAGCCTTGTTAGCCAATGGCCAAAGAAAGAGGTTCTGGTTACTAGGTTTAAGAAAGGTTCATTAAGCATGTTAAGTTGTTGCTTTCATTTTTCACTGCTTTGTATTACCAGTTGTGGACTTTTTCTCTAAGCACCGTCTCTTTACTTTTAAAAATTGGCATTATATTTAAAAATCAGATACCACCAGGTCCCTTTGAAGTACCATCGCTCTCATTCTGAATCTGATAATAGAGAAAAACAATTCAGAGGCAAATAACACACATTAGAAGCAGAAGGAAGGAAGGAAGGGAGGGAGGGAGGGAGGGTGGGAGGGATCAGACTTGCAGGAGTGGAGAGAACATGTTTGAAAGAATGTAATTGTCTAAAAAAAATATTTAATAATCCTCAAAGAATCAAAGCCTTGTAGAGGGTTAAAACACCTGGAGGAAAAAAACCCCCTAATTTCATTTTAAATGATAGAAAAAATAATTATTGTCATTGTTTATTTGCTTATTAAAAAATCCTTTTCTAGCAGAGGCTGAAGTGGTTGTTTTGTTTGGCATCATGCTGAAATTTGGAGTTGAGAATCTCTAAGGTGCATCTCCCCCTCCATCCCATTTTTACTTCCACGAAAGAGAAGAAAAAAAAATAGTGGGTGTGATGATTATACAAACAAACAGGAGCATGGTTTTTCTCTTGCGTTGCATTACACCTGCTACTCCTTCTCAGGGCCCGAGAGGCAGCCTCCCTCTGCAGGTGCAGAGCCGTCCCCACGTGACTGTTGAAGCAGGTGTGCCGCTCATCTTACATACCGCCTCCTTCTGACTCTCCTCAGGACATCTCCTTGTTTTCTTCATGGAGAACCCCTTTTGAAGGCTACTAAAAAAATTTGTTTTTAAAGTGATTAAAAGATAAAACAACATTTTCATGGATTATTTTAATAGCTTGATTATTACTATCATCATTATAACCCTACAATTAAAGAGTGTCATTCACATAAGAAGGCAAGTACGTGCGAATTTTCCTGGCCTCCTTAGTTAAAAAAATGATAGGCCATTTCAGGTATTTTATTATGCTGGGAAATGGATTGGGAAAATGTAGCTCTGTTTTTGGAGTTCTCATTTTTATATTTAAAGGTATTCCTTAACTGTGCATGTTGGCAGATGTGTTAGTCATGTTGTTTCTTCCTTTTAACACCTTTTATAGTTTCAAAATGGCAATGTATTTATTTTTTATCACAAAACTAATACATGTTCATTTTAAAATAATCCAGAAAAAAAGAACACACAAAAATCAAAATACCATCATTCACAGCAGTTTTTCTGTACATCACTGTTTACACATATGAAATTTATTTTATAAATGGGATCATACTATAACACTTTAATTTGACCTTTTTAACTTAAAAACTTAAGATGAATTTCTTTCCATGTGATTAAATACAAATGTAAACATCATTTTGATATCTGCAAAATATTTAGTATTGGGCATTTGTCTTCAAGTTTTTATTTTAAAGAATACCGTAAGACACTCTTAATCTCACAAAACAAACTGAGGGTTGCTGGGGAGTGAGGAGGGAGGGAGAGGGTGGCTGGGTTATGGACATTGGGGAGGGTATGTGCTATGGTGAGTGCTGTGAAGTGTGTAAACCTGACGATTCACAGACCTGTACCCCTGGGGCTAATAATACATTATATGTTAATTAAAAAAAAAGAATAGAAGTGAACATTTTTGTTATACTTGGGTGAAGTTGCGTATTTTTTTAGTGTAGATTTCTAATGCTGAAATATCCAGAGAGTTTGCACATATTAAAGGGTTTTGTTTACATGATTTGCCAAGTGGCCCTCAAGAAACGTTATGCTAGTTATTACTGCTCTTGTCATATGTGGTTCCCTATGACACCCCCCCTTCACATCACTGTGGATTGCTTGTTTTCCTTTTGCTACTTTGATAGATTTATAAAATCTCATAATTGGTGATATTTATATAATTTTTAAAATTGCCTTCGTTAGTCTGAAGTTTAATCTTTCTTGGGCCTTGTATTTCCAAAATGTTTGTCACTTTGGGCCATTTTTTTGTTGCATGAACACCATTTTGTTTGTTGGCTTATAGAAGCTCTGGATATATTAAATTTTTTTTTTTTTTTTAGTCTAGAGCTTTTTTCAATAAAGAAAAACACTTTGTGATATGGAAAAAGATGTAAACTGTGAGTCAGAAAATGGGGTTCTACTTGGGGGGTTGTGCCTTTCTCACCCTCTCTCTTCCCATCTGCACAAGAGGTTGCAAACTTGGTGTTTCCTAAGGTTTCTTCCGGCTCTGCTCTCATATACAGTTGGCACGTTCTCTCACAATTGGTAGTGTTTGTGGGATTTTGAACACTAAAGGCTTAATTTCAGTGTAACTGTGAAATGTTACTGCCCCCACTTTCCTTGAAAGGTTTTATAGTTTTTGCTTAAAAAGATCGCTGTAATGTGGGCCGTTTTATGGAAACTTAATGAAGGGCGTGAGCCACACAGATGTCAACCTGTTCTAACTGGTGATTTCCAGGCATTAGTACCAGAGGGCCTGCTGTGCCTATGCACGGGTAGGCTTGAGATTACAAGGGAGGGCAAGCATAGTGGGAGGCCCTGCCAGGAAGGCTAGATAAGGAGCACTTTAATCCACAACCCTGGAATTAGAGCAGGAGCTTGATAACTCGTGCTGCAGATATGCTGGGGCTGTTTGTTTATTTTTATGGCTCTTCCGTGAAATGGACTTCCACACTGAACAAGACTTCAAGGGAAAGGAGAGGAGTAGCACCTAATTATTTTACTGTGGAGCAGAGGGTTAGCTGTAATTATAGGATCAGTTCTAAGAGTTTCACTGAGAAGGGTTTGTGCAGTTAAACACAGAGTTAAAGGCCACTCTCAAACCAAAACATTCCTATGGGAGAAACTCCCCGCCTTGCCCAAGCTTCCCACCAAGTGGCCCAGTGTTAGGTGACATTTATGGCCTCTGTGTAAGACGTGTGATGGAAAATCCTGGATTCAGCCTCTGTTTGGTTGCCAAGTAGCTGACTGTGTACCATGGATGTCGTCCGTGTCTAGCTGTAGGCTGTCAGGCCATTTCTTCGGGGGCTTCCTATTAAGATGGGCTTCCTCGAGATACAGGTCTGCCCCAGCGGAGCCCG
Source organism: Lontra canadensis (assembly GCF_010015895.1). Classification (NCBI taxonomy): domain Eukaryota; kingdom Metazoa; phylum Chordata; class Mammalia; order Carnivora; family Mustelidae; genus Lontra; species Lontra canadensis. The sequence continues at coordinate 10,519,715 of NW_022630995.1, read as the reverse complement.
CGGAACATCTCTAACTTCTCTTAGGAGATGTTGTTATCCTGCCAGCTCCCATCACTTTTTTCATCAGACTTTATAAGAGAAGCTTTTGTTCTTATCTCCCCTTTTAAAAAAAGATTTATTTACTTGAGAGAGAGAGCATGAGAGGGGAGTGGGGAGGGCAGCGGGAGAGGGTAAGAATCTCAAGCAGGTGCCATGCTGAGCACGGAGCCTGACACAGGGCTTGGTCCCAGGACCCTGAGATCATGACCTGAGCTGAAATCAAGAGTTGGAACCTTAACACCTGAGCAGATGCCCCTCTCATCTCCACTTCTGTATACTGGGAGCTTTGCCAGGAAGAGAGTTTTGAGGTGTGCTAGATGCACTCATGTACCTGAAAAGGTGGGCGTGGAATCTGCTCATTGCTCTGGTTCTGTGCCGGGGACAAGAGCTCCACGCCACCTGCATATCTTGTGTGGGTTCTGTGATGATTCTGCCTGAACCCTGTTCTGGACAGAGGAAACGTCGACCTGTCGTGTGACATCAGAGAAGGATGTGCCAGGCTACATTTCTGCCATCCTGTCGACATGCTGACTTGTGAGAAAGAGGATTTCTTCTTTTAGAGTAAAACGTGTCCTTCAGCAGAGCCACCCATGGAGCAATTTCTATGAAACACGGTTATCTTTTCCAATTAAAGCCGTTCTAAAAACAAGAACGAATAGAAATTATAACTTTTTTGTGGTAAGACTAAAATTTTATATTAAATTCTGGTGAGTTTATTTTTAAAATGATTAATGGAATATATTGAAAAGGCTTTTGTTGGATCCAAACAAGAACAGCCTCCCTTTTTAGAAAAGATGAAGGCATAGTTTTGTAGTTTAGTCTTTCATTGGATTAATTGGTGTTCAAATAACCTGATATGGGGAACAGTATTCTTTTCTTTTCCTTTGTTTTGTTTTAAGGAAAATACATCATTACAGAAGAATTTGGGAAACTAGATCTAAAAAATCAGTATTGTCACTACATTAAATTTTGCATATTCTTTTCAAGTTTTTCTTTTATCATTTATATTTCTGGCACATTTGCTATGATAGAGTACATGAAATTTTTTAATCTTTCTTTTTTTTTGCTTAATTGAGAAAATGTAAATTACTGACTTACTGTGTTACTCATAGAAGAATGTGATTAATGTGAATTCACTATTAGCTGCGATTGAAAAAAAGGACAAGATGATTCTTCCTCTCCAAACCTAAAATTTGTAGTTGGAGTATTTATAACTTTCTCATTAACACCAGAATCTCTGTGTCCCGTATCTTTACCCCCATACAAAGATAGAAGTTGGAAATTTGGGAAATACTGTGTTGATCGTAAGTTTGAGGATAATATCTGTAAAGTTGGGGTAAAAAGTTTAACTTTATGATCTTGTGACTGACTTTTGCTTTTTGTTTTTGTTTTGCTTTGTTTTTGTATCAGAGATGATTGTTGACCATCAGATTGAGACAGGTCTATTGAAACCTGACCTTAAGGATAAGGTGACCTACACTTTGCTCCGGAGGCACCGGCATCAAACCAAGAAATCTAACCTTCGGTCCCTGGCTGACATTGGGAAGACAGTCTCCAGTGCGAGTCGGATGTTTACCAGCCCTGATAATGGTAATGCCAGGCCAAACAGCTGCTCGGTTCTCCTCCCTTTCTCTCTCACCCTTACTCCATCTCGCGTCATTTGTCCTTGCTACCCCGATCCATGTTCCTTCCTCAAATTTATATGCCACAGCCATTTCCTAATGAGACTTTTATCCAGCTGGGCAGGTCTGCGGTCCTGTTGGAAAGATTCCAGCAGTTGCTAAGGCTGCAGATGTCAAGATGCCTGGTTCGCTCCTGTATACGTCTAGTCTGATTGAGATGGTCTGGTACTACCACTGTGGTGAAACAACCGAACATTTCAGATGAGTCATCAAACTCAGAGATTTTTGAGTATATCAAGGAACATGCTTTTGACTTGTGGGTGTGTCAGAATTAGGAGGACAGATTGAGATACGATAAATGCTCTGAATTCTAGTATCATAAAGGGTTTGCTAGGTATGTGAGATGGTGTCTACTCTATAACTCATTATTTATCCAAGTAAAGCTCAGTATTACATTTATTACTTAATAAAGTCTAAGCCTACAAAAAAAAAAGAAAAAGGATCATATGCTCTTCTGTTATATGATAATGATGGTTAGATGTGAGAATAATTATTCAACGTGGGATACTACCCCATTGTATAGTAGTAGGAAAGGTTCTGTGTGTATTTATACTCTGTTGCATTCAGCAGAGTTTTCTATAAAGTATCTATCTTTTGTATCATTGTCTTTGTTTCAAATACATTTCATGGTTGTGTATAATCTGAGAAGGGGAGAAGTTTATTTCCAGGAAGTATGGAAGATAAAAGCATACAGAAAGCGTTGCTAAACATGGGGCTGGTAGAACCAGGTCTCTCTCATCCCACCTTGATCTTTTTTAGTACTAAGAGAAATGAGTAGATAAGGGAGCATCTAATTCATTGTCTTCATCTGTACTTTCAGAATAGGGTAAAGTATTTTGCCATGGGAAATGTGGACTAAATGAATGGTATAAACTGAATTCTAACTTAGCCACTCCATTTCTGGAAATTGAATTTTCTGACTTTATATTAAAACTAATGGTTGGCTGGAAGAGAGTTTACTGTTAGTAAACTTTCTCTGGTGTATTTTTGAACCATTTTATTATTGTACTTTCTTAATGAGTGTCCAGTCATTAAGTAGAACCAAATGAAAGGTTCAGTTTTATTGAATGACTTATACATTGATTTAACTGCTACCATAAATTTTTTAAAAAGCAAAACAAATTATAAATAAGTACTTTAATCAGAAGTGCTCTTTATATAAAACAGTCACAAAAAGAAGAATCTAATCTAGACTATTCTTACTATAGTTGCTATTATTACCTGGCATATTGCTGCTGACTGGAAATGTTTTATTTTTTGTGTATGTCTTTTGCTTCCTTCTTTCTTGTTTTTCAGTTATATTTTTGAAGAGCTTATTGGCTGGAAATGTTATGGGATGAACAATGGGTTATAACTGATGTCACAAATACTTCATTTTAAAAGGGGCCCTGTTTTTAAAATTATGGCAACTAAAGTAAAAGTCTTGTCTTTCATGTATTTTTTTTCTTATCCTCTTCTTCATTTAAATGAAATTCCATGATTCGGAGATTAATTTTTTTTTTATCCTGAAGTTGGTACTTACCATTAAAGAAGAAAGAAAGTGCATTGTTTTCAAGTATTGCTATATTTGCAAATTCAAGTATTGCTGTATTTGCAAAGAGAAGTGGAATGAATATGGCAGAATGAGGGTGCCTTCTACCAGTCTGGTCTGAGTTCCCTTTTCATAAAGTGGAGACAGAGTAGAAATTAAGAACAAGTGGATCTTGAGGCCAGTATTTTGTGTTTTAGGAGAAAGTATTGGGATGTGGAATACAACTGATACGTTGATATCATCCATCATCCAATCTTTTATCCTATCAGATCTTTGTACTTCAGAGCGAAGTTGAAATTGCCTTTGTCATTCACCTTTCGCTTGTGAAATGTTATATATGCTGGGCGGAAAGCAAATAGGGATCACAATCAGTTCTTCCTTTCCAGCTCTTCAGCTGATGAGCTTACACCCTGACGCGTGGAACATGATTAGCCTTTTTAAACATGTTATTATTGGCCTTTGTGTTACCTAACTCCTTTTAAATATCCAGAGGCAAGACTTGACATTGAGAGATTCTATAGTAATGACTTTCATGTACCTCTAAGGTGCATTGTTATAAATTATCAGACGGCAAATTTTGGGTTTTCTAAAAGTGCTTTTTCTTAACTTGAAAGTTTATACAGTTATTTTTATAAGTTAGGGTTTAATTTGATTATCTTTAACAACTATGAAATGTCGTTAGAATAAATTTCTAAAACAACTACGTAGCTGTGGCTACTGTTTTAATAAATGAGAATCTTACATCTGTTGATGTTGGAGTTAGATTCTAATACTGTAACCCCATATAAAAACTAGATAAACTTAGTTACTTCAGTCTTCTATTGTAGGTGAGAAAATAGATGTTGTTTGCTTTAGTTATGATAGCTACAGTGCAATTAATAGCTGAAATTTATGGAGATACTTTAGAATTGGAATTTTTTTCATTTCCGAGTGGTATGCTGGAGCTAGTTCTGTCTACTCACAACAGCCAATCAGGAATTTTGTAAACCAGTTGTTTAAACACAGCTACCATTAAAATTTAAATTATGTACACATACCATTAAATAATGATATTAAAAACAAAGGTAATTTCTCAAAATTCATCATTTCCTATTTATTTTATTGCACTGTACTGGAGTTTACACTCTTTGTGTTGTTAACATCTATTGTGTTTGTATGGTGGAAATACAACAAAATGGTGTTCAATTAGTCACCTTCTTCCCAACTCTGTGATCAGTGACTTCATTTTGGTAACTTGATGGTGGTGGCACTTACACTATAGAAGTCAGCAAATTCAAATCAGGACCTGATTTATTGTTTTGTCACTTGTCTGTAGGCTTTACAGAGTGATGGAGAAAATGTTAATAGTGTGGATTAAATTTAAGTGTGTAGTGTCTATGGCCATTGCCTAGTCAGCTTGAGCTCTTAACAAATTACCATAGACTGGGTGGCTTAAACAACAGGCATTTATTTTTCATAGTTCTGGAGTCACAAGGGAAGTCCAAGATCAGTGTGCCACAGATTTGCTTCTTGATGAGGACCCTCTTCCTGGCTTGTAGATGGATGTCTTTTCATTGTATCTTCACATGGCAGAGGGAAATCTACCCTCTTTCTCTTCTCTCCTTTCATAAGGGCATTAATTGCATTCATGAAGGCTCTGTCCTCATGACCTAAGTTCCTCCCAAAAGCCCCACCACCTACTATCACATTGGATGGGAGAGTTAGGGTTTCAACATAGGAATATTGGGAGGATACAAACATTCAGTCCAAAACAGCTTTTAAAATGCAAAGAACACAAAGCATCCTGTAAATGTTTGGCCCGGTTTTCAAAAACTATTATGCAGGTTTAGCAAAGGAGTCACCCACATCATTGAGGAATGAGTGAAGTCTGACATAGGTCTTCATTGTTTCACTTTTGTCCTACTTGTTAACATATATGATAATGGATGCTCAACAAGGATATTGAGTTGCAACTGTGTTTGGTTGCCAGTTGCAACCATAAGTTGGCTATTGCTGGAAGAGTTTGATAAAAACTAACAAAGAATCAACTGACTATATGTAATTTACAATAGAGTATTATATATATTATTATTACTTGTATATGTGCTGCCTGTCCTTTATATCAATAAAAATTACTACACATAGAAGTGCTCGTGAGCATACACATGCCTTTTCCCTGAAGAGCTGGTTTTCTCAAACATTTAGCAGTACACCCACTAACAGCCCACTACTGTCTCTCCATAGCTAGAGATTAACTCTTATTTTTTAGGGTCCCGATGTAGCTTTGTGTTTAAGATAATTTAGTGTTTTTAAAAAGAACTGGAAAACATTTTTATTTGTAATAAATCAGGAAAGAATCAGGCTAGCTTCCAAGGTGTTAATTATTGTGAAATTAGTACTTGTCTGAGACATCTGTGAGTTCTGATGGACATGTCTTCCAGGTACTAAATTTTAGGCAAGTGCTGTAATTTCATAGTTTATTAATTGAGGTATTTCTGTGGGGTTAGTGTTAGGTTTTCATTTCCTCTGGTGCTAGATTTCCCTTCACCCACTCTTTTTCTTACTATTACTTTAGCTTGAGCCATATGAAATTGCCATTTTGTAGGTAAAATAAAGGTGACTGTCAGCAATTTCATATAGCTCTACTTAATAATTTGGTTTGAGATACTTAGAAAATCTATATTATTATAGTTTACTATGAAAGAATAACCAGTAAGCCTAGGAACATTCCTTGATAGTATTTGAAAATCAAGTAAGATGTATTTCATTTGCTCTTTATTAGAAAGTAAAAATAAAGTTTATACTTAATTGGCATGTATTCAAAGTATTTAGTGTGATGTTTTTGACAAGGTTACCTGATCACTGTCTTAAAGAATCATGGTTTGTAGAATGATCTGATTTTTAAAAAAACATCACTTACCATTTAAATGGATACTTTTAAAGTGTGGTGTCTAAGCTTATAGGAGGTGAATGAGACCTGACTTAAGGACGAAGACCAACTAGGTACCTTAATTCGTGTATTCAGCTTGCACCACCTTTGTGGAAATTTGGTCAATGCCATTATCAGTTTGTCCCTGTTCTCCCTCCCTTCCCCCCGCCCCCAGCGTCTTCATTTTTTTTTATCCCTAGACTATCATAGAAACCTGTTCCTTACCCTCCATTGTCTGTAAATGCACATGCCCTTTCCTAAAGTGACTTTGGTTATCCAGTTAAACCTAGACTATGAATTTCATTTTTTTCCCAATCCAATTTCATGACCCCATTTTTCTTTAGTTTTTTTTTTTTTAAATAAAAAGTTAGAAAGGTATTTTAGTATGTAGTTCCCTGTCTGTAAAACAGAGATAATGAAAATTAAATGAGATAATATATGTAAAATGTTTAAAGTGGTGACTGGCACATAGTAATCAAACAATTACTCCACAAAGTACAATTAAGGAAAAAAAAATCATATTGAGTAAGAGCGGTTTCTGGAATGATACTTGCTCTGTAGCTTATTATTTGGGAAGAGACCCATGGATACAGTGCTGAGTTATCTCCTCTGCCCTTTGGTATTGGTAGCTAATCCCAAATGGGATGTAAGAGAGAAGGAAGCTCTTTCCCATCACAGTCCCTTACAAAGAGTCTTTCTCCCTCATTCATTTTACTCTTTGCTAAATGACTGTCAGGGAAACCCTAAACCATACTGAGAATCCAAGACCTGCTAAAGCTGCTCTAGCAGGTAGGTGAGGGGTAGGACAAGGTGGCAGCTCCAGGACTAGGGCTGCTGGCTCTGGCGCCTCACGCTGCTTCCTCCATGTTTTTTCTTGTCTGCGCTGTGGCCTTGATACTGAGAGAGATCGAGGGCTTGTTCCTCATTGAGCCTCTGGATTTTCTCTTCAGTTTGCCACTTTTTTTTTTTTTTTTCCTGTCAGATGTGAGAACTGTGATCTGCTTGCTCCCACCCCTTGGTGCCATCACTTACTTTCTCCCTGGACTCCTCTCTTCACTGTTGCTTCCCAGGCCGCTGCTGCTTCCTCGCTGCCTCTCACACTGCTTCTTCTGACAGAAGAACACAGCACCTTTAGATGTTTAAAAAAGTGTCCTCTCGTGCTGTTACCTGCAGTTCTAGAGACTGTGGTTAGCAACAAAGAACAGACAATGGAAAGAAATCAATTTTTTTTTTTGTTAACAGTAATTCTCGGCCCCATTGCAATATAAGTGGGATTAGCTAGGCTCTTGTTGCTTTGGATCTGATTTGAGATTAGGCGTATGCAAGCTATTTGGTTTGGCTGTTAGATCAAGCTGCCTAGATACTGGCACGCGGAAGATCTGGCCCGGACCACCGCCAGGTTTGGCAGCTTTCTCGGTCCCTTTAGAAATTCTTCGCTTTTTGTCTGGGTTTTGGATTCTGGTTTATCCCAATTGTTTCTGGTTGGGTTGTTCTACTTCGTAGCCCCCCTTTCCCTGTACCCTTGAATTCAGACCTGGTCCCTGAATCAATGGGTAAGGCAGGCATTTATTTAACTTTCCTCAGAGGTTCTGTTCCTTTGAAGCAGGCCGTCATGTTTCTCCAGTTCTGAGACGGGTCAGTCGACATTTTGTTTCTCAGGCTCACATCACCTTAAAATGAGAGTCCTCTTCCCAGGTGCTTTTCTGCATACAACCAGCTCTTTCCCAAATCCAACAGCACATATCCATCTGTTTTGTTCAGGGCTCTAATTCTGCGTTCATTTGCACAGCACAGATGAATGTCCTGGCCAGAACCCAGCGAATGATCAAGCTCTTCTCAGCCTCAGTTTAAATGAACCAATCCATGGAAAGTTTCTAGAAAAGTACCTCAATATACCTTCATAAGAGTAACTTAATAATAGTAGTATTTCTACTTCATGTATCAGATACCACTCATTTCTTTTCTCTTCCCTAGGCAAGTAACTGATCTTCCAGATTTATATGTTCAGATCTTTAAATAAACAATAACACATTTTTTTCCAGGAGTCCTTTTCACCCAAGTATTCGTTAGTCCGTTCTGCTGTTTATGGCAATGAAGAGTCAGGCTTAAGAGATATAATACCAGTGAGTATTTCGTTTTTGACATAAAAGTCCCACTTTATAATCTTCTTGGAGACATGAGCCATCTTTTCTAAAGTCTTCATACTAGTCCTGGATGAATACTTACTAGTAGTGCTATTTTGAGCAATTTACATAATATCTTTGGGCCTTATTCTTTAAATCTGTAAATAAAGGTAGTAGTGTCTTATCCTTTTCATACAACCAGGAGTAGATGAGATCTTTTTGTGAAAAGTTCTTAGGAATCATAATGTGAGATACCACTGTAAGGAATGGCTATTCAGAAATACTTAAAGGAACAGATTTAATGCCTTTTACATTTAAAACCAAGGACAGACTCAATTCACCACCATTATTTTGTACTCTGTTATTCTTTATGCCTCATTTCCGCCCCCTCCTACTACTCCATAAATGAAAACATTCTTGGAGTTTTATTTTTCAAGGAGTATTGCTTTCATTATCGATTTTAGAGATGCCAAATAGTACATAATGAGGTGTCACTTGTGGGCTTCCTAATATTTGCAATTAGCGTATGAAGATTGAGCAATATGTCTGGGCAAGGACAGTTGTTAGCTATTAATAAATAATATATGTATAATAGGATGTTACCATGAAATAAACATATTTTTGAATTTTATTAGTCTCTGGTCCACAGCCAGGGTCTCTGATGGAGTAAAGGAATGGAATGGTTCTCTGTGTCATACCCTACCACATAGGGAAAAGCGATGTACTCAGAGGGCCTTTTGCTGCTGCCACCACGGGGTAGTTGTCGTCTCAGAGATCCTTGATGGAGATGCCTTTGCGAAGTCTTGTTTTCCCCAGCCTCATCTTTCTCTAAGAGCAGTTAGGAGAGTAGGTGTAGATCTGGGACCACATCCTGTCCTCTTCTTTATAAAAGACAGACAGAAGAGGAAAGGGAAGGAGTGGAAAATGTGAAAAAGGAGGGAAGGTTGATGAGGAGATGTGAGCACCGTGAACTCCTTACCTTGTCTTCCCAAAAGAAAGAAGAGGGAATAAAATTAATGTCTGCCAAGAATAATTGAGCAAGCTGCATCCACTCAAGCCTAGCTTCGGCACAAATCACAAAGGTCAAAAAGGAGATATGTTGAGGTTTATGAACCCAATAGCTTAAAAATCACATTTTGAATTTAAAGTTGAATTGAATTAGGCCAGCATTTCTGTCTTTGATGTTTCCCAACTCTAGGATGCTGAGCAAAGGAAACGTCATTCCATTCCATCAGCGATAGTAGTGGCAGCAGCAACAATAGTATCTCCTGTTAATTGAACCCTCATTATGCACCGGGCATTGTCCTCCATGATGTTTCTACTGTATACATCATCATTGCTTCTTGGCCTTTTGGCTAAGATCAAGTCTAATGTATATATCATTATTTCTATTTGCATAGGAAAAGCCTGAGCTCAGAAATGTAATACAATTTGCCCAAGCTTAAAAATATGGAGGAACCTAGCATGTTTAATAACAGTGTGCTGATTAAACTACAAAGGGCAATGAGCGCCCGTAACCATAATTTATTTCCCACACATCAGTAGCCCAGGTCTTTTTGTGTAATAATGTGATGTTGAAGGGATCTAGAAGTCAGTCTATGTCTAGGCAGGAATACGCTCCAGCTGTGGCAATTGGTTGTCTTTATTGGCTCTCTAAATGGAGATTTCTAGGCAACATTTCATGTGTACACAGGTGAAATGCAGCTATATTCTTGGGTTAAACTTTTTGATTAAGTAATTGTGGAACGCATAATACACGCTCAATGACTCCTTTTAAAAAATTATTCAAATTCTAGTTAGTTAACATACAGTTTAATATTAGTTTCAGGATGACTATTTGAACATAGAACATTGCAATCCTAAAAGAGTGCTAAAACTTTAACATGAGTAAAATTTATTTTTTTCTTAATGGGATTGTTAACGCATTTTGCTGGAGAGTTGTTTTTTTTTTTTTTGCCTGATTTAAGTAGGGATACCCTCACTTGAACTGATTAGGATTGATGGTTTTGGCAAACTTGATCTCAAGGGTAACATGAATCATTAAAAAAATTCTCACCACCACACCTTTTTCTACAGTGTAGATATTGGAAACCATTACTCTGAAATCTTTAAAGCTATAGATCTTTCGATCTTTCCTCATCAAGTCACAATAATATAAGCCAATTTCTACCTTGTTTATGCCTGGAGTTAAGCAAAAATGATTTAGAAGAGAACATGTAAGATAATAGCAAAGCTAAGTTGTTTATTTTGAAGCTTAAGTGTAGAAGAGGTACAATGAAACCATTATCTGGAAAAGGCGTACATAATATGTCATTACCGTGGTATAATTATAGAAAGTTCTGTTCCAGCTTTGGGAACGACTTTTCAAAATTCTATCTTTGAAGTAAATTTGTGAAGAGAAAAGAACGCAACATGAAAGGGTTACAGAGTTTGCATCTCTTCCTGCACAGAAGTACACAGAGGGTCCAACAAATCAAAATGTTGGAATTTGCCAACATAAGTAATGGATGCTGTGAGCCTCCCAGTTTTCATGAGAGTAAGCAGCCAGATGGCTCCAATCAGCTTTGCTAAAACACAGGTGCCAAGTCTCTATGGGCAGTTTCATTTTTCATGCCTGTCTTTGGAGCCAGGTTCTTTGCTGCTGTGTGCCAGGCTCTTCCACTGCCCCCTTGATGGTGCTGTTCAGCGTCAGTGGAGGCTACGCGTATGCAAAAAGGAGTTTCCAGCTTTAGCTCCCCACAGACAACACACTGACATCTTGGGAGCCGTTGAGGAGAGAGGAGCTGTTGGGGAAGTTAGTACTCACTTGAGGGGCAAGCCCTGGTACCAGGGTAGCTTCACTCTGCTCAGAAGCTGAAGGATGTTCATGTTCTTGTGGGCTTACTTTGCCCTCGCAACCCCTGCCAGTTTTCTTTGACCTGAACTTTCAGTCAGTCCTCACTCAGGCCTAGATAAATAGCTGGAGTTGTCCCCCACCTCTCATTTCCTTTAGCTAAGTTGGCTGGAATATTGGCTCTTGAAGCAGATCACTCAGTTGTCAAAAGGAATAGGAGGTGAGACTTGGTCAGCGTGATATTACGTGTTTCTAAGTGCCTCCTTCTTGACAAAAGCAATTTTGGAAAAATCTCAACTGATTCATTTCCCTTTTTTTCATTTTTCTTAGTGCAATAAAAACTTGCAAAGAAGTTCAGTTATGGGAAACAATTAAAAATTCAGATTGCAAAGAGAAGACATCAGATTTGCCTCGAACAGGTGCTGGCACAGATGGCCTGCTCGCAAGTCCTGGCTTTATTTACAGCTTTTAACACAGACAGATAAATTGACAAAAATGTTTCTAGATTTTATAATGTGCAGGATGCCCAAATTTGGTCATAAACTTACATTAATTTGTAAATGAGTCCATTCAAAACTTGACCTCCCAAGTCACCAGTAACCTTAAAGACTCTATCTGCCCTGTTATTTGCAGAATTGTGTGAAATGATGATCTAATCTTTGCTTTTGGTTGGACATGCTTGGTTGCCTTGATTATTTACTGACTGTCATATTAAAACTCTCTTAAATCAAATTGGATGTAGTCTGATGGTTAGATATTTCCTATCTTACTGTTCCTTGAAGGACAATTATGCTGCCTATTTCTTAGTAGCCTTGGACTGAGGTATTTGATGAGAACAGCAGAATAGATGACATGAAGCCCAAATGAAATTATCTTGAGGCAGAAGTTTATGATGCTCTCCAGTTGATGAAAAATATCTAGAGGAACCAAACTATGCATTTAGCTTGCATCATTAATCTGTTTGATTTGGTCTAAGATTTGGCATGGGTGCACTGAATATTAAAATTATAGTAAAATAAGTATTAAAGGACACCAGAAATTGAGGACTAACATGCATTTCTGAATTGGTTCATATTAAGGTGTTGATTTATCTATATCCCAGTCTCATATTTCTGAAGGGCTGAAAAACAGAGGCAACGGAAATTGAAAACCAGTTCGATACTCACCAAGGAAAATATTTCAGAAGTAGAAGTATGAACTGTTGCTTTCTGCATTCCTGTACAAGATCCATGGAAGGGTCTGTAGGGTAGATCATAAGAAAGACCTTACTAACATAATCCCCTGCCCCCTGTGCTTCACAAAACTGTGTGTAGCTTCCCTCTGTGTGTGCTTGCATGGTGCAAAATTATTAACAGTCTTGATCTTACGTCTTAAGATGAGTGTTCGTTATGTAGATCTTTCTTCTGGATACAGTCCATGTTCTGTCTGTTAGAACTGCAGGGCAGATCATTCCCTGGTACTTGGGGAACTATAATGGTTGAATGTACTTTTTTCAAAGCCTTTTCATTCTGTGTTGGGATTTGTTCCATCTAAGGGTCTTGGGAGGGGGTATTTGTGTCGATGTAATATGTCACTGTTCTTCTTTAACTCGCTTGTGTGATTTGCTTTAGTATTTTTTCTTCTAAATTAATGCTTCCATCCTCATCCTTGCTGTGGCTGCATATGTGTCCTCCTCCTCCTGTCTTCTGCTTCTGACACTAAAGCCCGCAGCCCGCTTGAGAACTCAGTGCCCTGCCTAGCAACCCGCACCTTGGATGATGACCCCCGAGTGCGGCGCACTCCCAGCGTGGGATGGCTAAGTAAGTCCATGGCTGGGGAGGGCAAGGATGGTGGTGACGGTGGGGAGTGGGAGGGCGTGAAGGTTGGGCTCACCGTTACTGAGTGGAGGTCAAGAATGTCTGAAAGGATAAGCATTACAGATTCATATAATTACTGATTTATTCCTTCTACCGCCAGAGAATACAGTAATAATGTATTCTCTGGGTGAGCTGCCATTTTGAATTCAAGCTGAGTGCCATGAAGATAGTGGAAAGAGTTCCAGACTCAGGGTGAGGCCTGGCACAGGTGGTGCTTCATTCATGCAATGCTGCTGGGAGCCTTGGTTTCCTGATGGGATGGGGAATCATGATGTTGGGCCCTCCTTTTTCAGAGGATTGTGAGGAGGATCACTTGGGATGAGATCTCTGATCAAAAACATTCAAGTGCTGGGTTGGAGGAAGTACTTACTGGGTTAATGGACTAAGAAAAAAAAAATCCAAATTCCCTTTATGGGTAAGAAAGGCAGTAGGCGCCATGGATATAAGATAGAATCTTCATTTTTTTTTTTTTTTTTTAAATAAAGAGGTTGTTAAGAGACAGGATTTATTATACCTAAAACCCAAAGAGAAAGAACATGCTACGTGGACTTTTTCCAAATTTGATTATTCGTGATATAAATTTCTTTTACTTGTCAAAAAGCCCATCCATAGTGACATCATTAGGTTTTTAACTCTTTCTTATCACCTTTCTTATAATAAACCCATTGATTTGTACTTTTACTCATTTAGCATGAGAAAACTTCATTTTCCTGGGAAGACGAGATGTCTTATTCATATGACCTAATGGGGGAAGTTTTTAGTTCATCTTAGAATAGTGTTTGTTGCACTACATATTTCCAGGGCTTTTCTTGGAGCAAATTTGGTGTTTTTGGAAACTCTTTTAATAATTTCTGTGTCCCATAGAGATACAAATGTATGTGCTGCACTTTACAGTGCCAGGCACTGCGCTAGGCAGCGGAGATAAGGAAATGAGTCCCTCTCCTCAGGAGAGACTGCCTTTCTAATGAAGGAGGCAGAACACAATGGGTAAAATTGTGTAAAATGCTAAGTGAAATGACTAAAAATCACATACACACACTTGAGATTATGGGAACATCTGCTTGGCCTGGGAGTTGTGATGGCAGAAGAGGCTTCGGAGGAGATGATTTTAGGGCTAAACATTAAAGGAGAGGTAGGAGTTTGGTGATAGAATAATAGGGTGAAGGGACCCTTATCGAACTTGTAACTTTGTAATGATTTCTGCCACATATTAGGTCTAAGAAGCTGGAATGTTTTTTTCTTGAATAATAATAATAAAAGTTGCAAACATTAACTTAAACCACTTTTCAGTAATAAACCCTAAGCTAAGTTTTTGTGTGACAACATTTAATTTTCTGAACAATCCTGTGAAGTGCCCATTGTTATTCGTATTTTACAGATGAACACATGGGCCTTAGAGAGGTAAAGTAACTTGCCCAAATCACATGGATTCCAAGTGTCTAGGACAAGTGTTGAACTTTCTCATATGGTAGTTTCATGAGTAATATCTCACTGAACTTGAAGTATAGGAAATTCACATGGTTACATTGCCAAAAAGATGCACTGATTCCACTGTTGATGCTCTCACACTTACATGATTGTCTCTGCAAGTATTATGCATTCATTCCTTCTGATGAATTTTTTTTTTTTTTTGGTGATGCCTCTTGGGAAAACATAAATTCAGGTATAGAAGTTTAGTCATTGGGGTTTGGAGTCAGGCAGAATTGGGTTTGAATCCTTGCTGGCTTCCTGACTTTGGGCAAATTACTTCCCTACTATAAATTTAGGTTTCTCAACTGTAAAATTGGGTTAATCTTAGCAACAGAGGACTGTTGTGAGAATTAAATTAGAAATACATGAAGTGTTTATTTCATAGCACTCGATAAATCCAACATTATTACTATTATTAGCAAATTGCTTACAGGAATTGCTCAAGAAATTGTAGTCATTTTTGTCCTCTGAAACCACATCAGGCATCTAGACATTGAAATATTGTTGTGGATAAATCATCAAGGAAATTGACCAAAATCTTCAGTTTGTCAATGATGAAAATACGTCAACCAGTTGGAAATGAACCTTAGACCACATCCTGGGCCAATCCTTTTACGAAAACACATTTTAGTCATGAGAGAGGATTCTTCTTACTTCCTATTTATATGCTATATTCTCTCCTTAGATAAACAGCTTTGATTTGTAATCTCAGTCACCTGCCCGGAGCTCCCTGTTACCTACCACATCAATTCAATTAATTTAGTATACACCTATAGATGTTCTGCAACTTACGATGGTTCCACGTATCATTTTTCTACTTTATGGTGGTGTGAAAGTAATAAACACTTAGTAGAAACTGTACTTTGAATTTTGATCTTTTCCCTGGCTGATGATAGGCGGCACAATATGCTTTCATGATGCCAGTTAGTGGCAAGGACCCAGCCCATCCATGCAATCACGAGGTAAACCACCAACCCAACCTTGTGACCATTCTGGATCCATAAACCATTTTTTTTTTTTACTTCTAGTACAATGTATAATAAATTATATTCACCATTTTATTAAAAAGAGGCTTTGTGCTAAATGATTTCATCCAACTGTAGGCTAATGTAAGTGTTCTAAGCACATTTAAGGCAGGGCAGGCTAAGCATGAGGTTCAGTAGTTTGAGGTTATTAAGTGCACTTTGACTTACCATATTTTTCATTTATGATAGGTTTATCAGGATATAACCCTCTTGTAGGTTGGGGAAGATCCATAATAAATAACAAAGATGTGCAAAGTGGTATTAAACCCTGCTGGTTCTACCTACCTATCTGATTTCCATCTTCATGTCTTATCAGTATGAACCTGTGGCCCAATCAGCTTGTCCTTTTTCTTCTGGCTTGTGTCACGGTCAGTTTTACTTCCATGCCTTAGTTGATTCCTCTGCCTTTTGGGAATGTCTTTTCAAGCATGCCTATCCAAAACTATATAGTAGGATCCGAATGAAGTTCATCTCCTTTGTAAAGTCGTTCTCACAGACACAGAAGATCTTAAAATTCCACGGCTCCTGTTATCTGTGTCTCACAATTAGAAGATTTGCAGTGTTTTGTTTCATGTGGGCCTCTGGTGTTTCTTTATTTGTATTTTTCATTTCAACTATGTTAAAAAAAACTCCTTTAGGGCAGGGGGTGTAAGTCCTGCCTTTGTGTCTCCTCCAACGTAGTGTAGGTACTTGGAACATGGGAGTTGTTCAGTGAGCACTGATCAATGCTTCATACCCCATCATGTCACTTAACGCAGCCAATAGCCCAGTTTGCACTGGGGCCCATCTTGGCCATAGTAAACTATGAACCAGAAGTAAATATTGTATGTCTGCAAAAACTGTTCACCCGTATTTCTAGTCATCCAGATCCGATAAATTTGGTTATTAGTTTGTTGTAATAGTTAACGTGGAATTATTTTTTCACAAACACTATCAAAAATATCGGTTAAAGAACAGGTTTCTGAACAAGTTCCATTAATCGAATTTTGCAGTTTTCTTAGCAAGATATTTTCAGGCTTTGTGTACCTTGAAGTAACTACCTTTTTTTAGAAAGCTACATTTAAGTTTGCTTTTGGGGAGTCAGCTCTCATCATTTTTACATTGTGTGCTTCTTATCTTACTTGTCACCTGAGGCAGATACGAGTTTACAGCTCTTATCCACTTCAAATTTCTGCCAAGGTATTGAATTAGAAGTTGGCACAAAACCAAAAATGATTTCCTCTTAGAGATCTTACTGGCAGGTCTGAAACCAGCCCGGGCTACTGAGAACCAAAGAGAAGCTTTCACCTCTCCTTTTCCAGACACATTAATCCCCACCTAAATGCTTTGCCATTGCTAGAGCCTGTTACTCTATCTTGAAAGATCCAGAGTGGCCCTTCACTGTGCACGCTTGTCTTTAAATTCAGTGTCACACCGACCAACCAGTCTCTTCTGAGCCCCTCAAAAACAACGTGTGTCCCTTTGCAGTTATTGGCAATCAGGAGCAGCTGCTTCAGACTCTTAGGTCTCAACTTTAAAGAAGAAAATGAGGTTCAGGGTTGTTGATGTTTTTCTCCTGCCATCTTTGACACTTTTCGGCCTCTGTCTTCCTCTGTCTTTCCCTTCCCTTTGCTGTGTGTTATGTCTGCCTGTCTGGTTTGTAAGTCTACAAGGCAAGGACCTCCTGGTCATGTTCAGTGTTTTGTTTTGTAGGTTCTTACCCAGGATTTGATGTTATCGCTATCCTTAATTATTAGTATTAGATCTTACTGGTTTTTCTTTTTTAATGAAACCACAGTGGCCTAACTATAGATTCTAGTGTCAACCTACGACCAGGTGACAGGGCAAATATTAGAATTTAAAGAATTAAATTGTAACTGGGACTGTTTTTGCTTTTTTTTTTTTTAAGATTTTATTTATTTATTTGACAGAGATCACAGGCAGGCAGAGAGGCAGGAAGAGAGAGGGGGGGTGAAACAGGCTCCCTGCTGAGCAGAGAGCCCAATGTGGGGCTCGATCCCAGGACCCTGAGACCATGACCTGAGTCGAATGCAGAGGCTTTAACCCACTGAGCCACCCAGGCACCCCTGTTTTTGCTTTTTTAAAAGAAACTTTAAAAATTTCTTTTGGGGCATTTTTGGAATTAAGCAATTTGAAGTCTTTCATCTGTTAGAAAGTTTACTGACTGAATAAAAATTATAATTTTCTTGGGCTCTAGAGATTTCTTAGAAAGTTCTTTAGGAAAGTGGTGAAGCCAGAGAGTTCACTTTAACAAACTCAGGTCAACAGATGTTCACTGAGCCCTTACTCTTCCAGTTCCACAGTCCAGTTGGAGGGAAGATGATGAGGGAAATTCACAGGTAGCAATGATTTGAGAGAGGCAATGATAAGTACCCCCAGAAGATTGCAAAGACAGACCTGTTTATCTATAGTGTATAACACAGATGCAAACACTATACTCTCTGGGAATGCTTATCAGAGAAAACTGGATAGCAGAGCATAGAAAGAGAATCAGGAACAATTTTTTTCTTAGAGGAGATAGAATTTCATTTTCTTTTTTTAAAACGAAGGTATAATTGACATATAACATTCTATTAGTTTCAGGTGCACAATATAATGATTCAATATATGTATACGTTGCAGAAAGATCACCGCAGGAAGTCTAGTTAACAGCTGTCAGCACACATAGTTAAACATTCTTTTTCTTGTGATGAGAACTTTTAAGAACCTCTCTTAGCAACTTTCAAATATGCAATGTAGTATTACTAACTATAGTCGTTACCCTGTCCTTGACATCCCCTGACTTACTTCTTTTATTTTTGACTTATCTATTTTAAAACTGGAAGTTTGAACTTTTTTACCTCCTTCACTCATTTTGCTCACCCGCAGCCCAACCCCACCTCCAGCAACCACCAGCAGGTTTTCTGTGTGATCACCTCACTGAACCTTAGAGGTTGGGTTGTATATCCACAAATGGAGGTTGTAGGAAAAGCAGGATGAGACACTGAAAGGCGGTGCTAGGGTGAGAGAGAAGCAGGAAAGCAAGGTTGTCGAGAAAGCAAAAAGAAGGGTTTTTGTGAGGTGAGGAAGTGGACACATTTAATTAGCAGAGAGGGCAGGAGGACAGAACATGTGGGTGTTAAGATGACAAAAAAATTTGATGGCAAAATCCATTTTGTGGAAGGTCTGTGAGCAGTTTTTTTAGCACGGAGGTAGATTGGTCAGAGCTGCGTGTTAAGGAAATTAATCTGCCAGCGGTCATTTGAGTGGAATAGAATGGGAAGCACTTGAGGTCGGGAGAGAGTCGGGAAGGGATCGCAGTAGACCAGATGGAGAAAGTGAGGATCTGGGCTCAGATTGTGACTGTGGGAATGGGAAGGAGGGATCATGCAAGAAATGTTAGGGATGGCATCTGTAGGACTTGGCAACTGATCGAATGTTAGGGGAGGAAGAGGAAGGATCCAGCATGCCTCAGGTTTTGAGCTTGCAGCCGGGGAGCTAATAGGAAAGCATTCACGGAAAAAGGTGAGGGGATTTACAGGGGCACATGTGCACATTTCTGTCCCTGGCATGCAGGCCGTAGCCATCTTTGGACATAGAGTTCACGAGGAGATTTTTAGAGGATTTATCATGGGTCAAGACTCTTTTAGATTTCTGCTTTGTTATCACTTTCTCACCTTACTATGTTGGATCCTTCTAAACCCATCTTTCAGGTGCAGAATAATGACCACATCACAGCTTTCCTCAGGCAACTTGTAAATTTAGAGCGTTTGTATCTTGATTCCAAACATTTCACCTTCCATCCTCTGTTTCTTTCTTTAGCGGGTTTTAGATAAGGGTCTGTTCTTGACTGGGAATCTTATTTGGGTCATTTATTGTGTCACTCTCACATATGTTTTTGGCCTTTTAAAAAGCAGAAGGAAACTTAAGTACAGCTTTCAAAATTCCCTTACTGTAACTTTTCAAAAGACTGTGAGAAATAAAATCTTTCAGCAACCTGACATCGACCGTCAGACTTTTTAGTTAACATAAGACATTGAGAAAACTTAGGTGGTATCCAAGAATGAGTTACAACATTCTTCAAATAGAGACAGTTCTAACCACTTTAAAACAAAACAAAACAAAACAAAACAAAACAAAACAAAACCGTGAGAGTTAGTTACTATTTGTCTGAGTTTATGAAAGAAATCTCATTGGTTTTTTCATTGATATCTAGTATTGTATTTACAGTGATCTGGAGTGTATGCTGACTCTAGAAGTCCATAAATAGAATTAGAGTGGAGAAAGAATAAAAACTTAGAAATTCTGTTACATTTCAGAGTACTGGGGACTTGGAAGAGATTTCAAGAGGCACAGATTTGGAAAAATTTTGACAATGTGCTGGAATTATAAAATACATTTTTTTCCCCACCAAGGAGAGTTTGCGATTTGTGAGCATTCAGACTTGTGCCTGGCAATATGGTGATATGTGGAATATGTTCATAATTGAACTTTTATTCTGATCACCAAATCTGTCCCCTTTCCTGACCTTCCTGTCCCTTACCATCTTTTCTCCCTTCTTTCAGACTTGGAACCTTAGAATCATCTTTGATTATGCACTCTCTCTTCCCTTCTATCCTCAGTGAACCACTAAATCTGTTAGATGTTACCTTTGTAATGTTGCATGCCTCTGACTCCTTTCTGATCTTCCTGTCATTGTTTTTATTCAGGTCCTTTTTTTT